>NC_048302.1:89397567-89584986 GCF_013100865.1 Trachemys scripta elegans
TTTAGATTTTGTTTTTCAAAAATAAATCCCTGGCATTACTGTATATGCACCGAAAGGACAAATTGTACACTTTTCTAGATACAATACAATTAACTAGAATTTATTTAACTGAGTGCATGGCAGTGATTTCTCCTAAAGAAACTAAAAATAAGAACAAAACATTTTAACATATATATATGAGAGCCACATTGTCACTTTCATAAAAATGAAATAAAAGAGTGCAGCTAAGTCAGGGCCAAATTGTGACCTGGATAATGCAGTGACTCAGGCCCCCCATTACACTCCTGTGCCAACCACCAGCATTATGGCTGTCTGCATGATAAGGCAAGTGGGTTCTGCAGAGTTGATATGTTCCCATATCATGCACTTGGGAGGATCAGAACCTTGCATATGTGCTAGCCAGTTTAACTGGAATATATACTACACTAGATTTAGATTCATCACAGTTACTGCTCCCTGAAGCAGCAAAGGAACTAGGAGGGAGATTGTGACTCTCAGTGTACTGGCCCTTGATCAGGGCTTGTAGTCAAACTGTATAGCTCCTGTTACAGTCTTGGGCCTTACCAGAGTTCATCAGGGTTCAAATGACACATTGTTGATAATAGCAGATAGTTACAGCAAGAAAAATCTAACAATCACATTATTATTTTTTGAACTGCTTAGCAATTAATGTGGAAGTTGCTTCCTCCTTTTTAAAATAAACTTGGGAATTAATGCATTGTTTCTGTGAAAGATACTCTGACTATCTGCTCATTTTCTCAGCAATCACTTGGTCTTGGGCAGCAATGAAGAATTAATGAAGCTCTAATTTAATCCATACTGACTTTTTTTTTCTTTTTGCAAAAATATACACAATAACCTGACGTTCATAGACGTCAAGTTCTGCTGACTTGGAAACCACAGAATCTGTATAATATGTCTAATGGTCCTTCCATTTTTAAATATAAAAGAAATGATTAAAAATGTGGTAAATGGTTACATTTAGTTTATTGAAATGTAATTGTGTGAGCTAATTAGGGCAGGAATGCTGTACAGTTACTGACTCCCAACGGTTCAGATGTTTTCTCACTTATGCAAACCTCTATACTCCATCTGTTGCCTTCAGGATGCCAGGACGAGACATGAGTGCCACTTGCTTGCCATTCCTCCCCACCATGTTTCACTCGTACTACTCCACATATCCTCTTCTCCACTTCTTCTTGCTCCTGTGCATAACAAGCAATTTAAATAGGAAAAAAAAAAAGTAAAACTTCCCCTTCTTCAACTTCAGTAACAAGAGCTCCGATGGGGAAGCAAGGGTCACAGGTACTATCTCCTAATTTAGTTTTAAAAGAGCTCTCCGAGGAGCTGGTTGGACTGTTACTGCTGGTTTTCCAATATGTCCTGGAACAGTGAGGAGGTTCCAGAGGACTGGAAGAAAGCTAATGTGCCAACACTTAAAAAGGGTAAATGGGTTGATCTGGGTAATTATAGGCCTGTCAGCTTAATGTCGATACTGAGCAAAATTGATGAAACTGCTGATAAAGAATGGATTAATAAAGGTTTAAAGGAGGTTAATATAATTAATACCAGTCAGCCTGGGTTTATGGAGAATAGATCCTGTCAAACTAACTTGATAACTATTTTTGATGAGACTACAAGTTTGGTTGATAAAAGATCATGGTGTTCATGTAATGTAATATACTTGGTCTTCTGTTAGGCACTTGACTTGGTACCACACAACATTTTGATTAAGAAACTAGAAGTATATAAAATAAACATGGCACACATTCAATGGATTTAAAAACTGGCTAAATGATAGGTCTCAAAATGCAATTGTAAATGGGGATTCATCACTGAGCAGGTGTGTTTATAGTGGGATAGCACAAGGGTTGGTTCTTAGCTGTATGCTATTTAACATTTTATTAATGACCTGGAAGAAAACAAAATCATCACTGCCAGAGTTTGCAGCTGACACAAAGATAGGAGGGTTGGTAAATAAAGATGAGGACAGGTCACTGATACAGAGCGCTCGGGATTGCTTGGTAAGCTGGGTGCAAGCAAACTATGTGTTTCACTACAGCCAAATGAAAAGTCATACATCTAGGAACAAAGAATGTAGGACATATTTATAGGCTAGGGCAATCTATCCTGGGAAGTAGTGATTCTAAAAAGGATGTAGGTATTATGGTGTATAAACAGTGGAACATTCAGAAGGAGTAGGAAGATTACATTACCGCTGTGTTAGACACTAGGGCAACTGCTGCTGGAATATTGTGTCCAGTCCTGGTGTCCACACTTGAAGGATGTTGATAATTTGGAGAGGGTTGAGCGAAGAGCCACAAGGATGATTAAAGGATTGGAAAACATGCTGTAACAGGGCAGACTCTACTTTCTTTTTAACAGTTCTTTGAGTTTTATTTATATTACCTCCACCAAACCACAATCATTATCCCGTGCATCAATTCTGTCTGCAGTTTTCTTTGGTCCACCCTTTCTCCAGGAAGGGAAAGAAAGATCTCACCACCCTGAGATCTTACTTCCTCTGGCCTCTACAACCTCCCCTCTTGCCCCTGCATTTTCTTCCAGTGCTTTTTAACTACCCTCTCAGGTAACAGATAATTAGCTTTGTAGTTCATCAGACCCCAATCCGATCTAGGGGTACTAATTAATGCTGAAGTGATCCGAGGGCTTGGTCAGTTCCTGGCTCTCAGTACTCGGTCACATAAGCCTTATAGTGATAGACCCAAGGAGCTCAATCTATTTAGTTTGTCAAAAAGAATCTTTAGGAGTGACTTGATCACAATCTGTAAGTATCTGCATGGAGGACAAAATTTGGTAATAGAGGGCTCTTCAATCTAGTTTACAAACGTATAAGATTCAATGGCTAGAAGAGGATGCTAGTCAAATTTAGGCTAAAAGTAAGGTGAAACAATGGGGGTAATGAACCATTGAAACAATTACCAAGGATTGTGATGGATTTGCCATCAATGCAAATTTTGAAGTCAAGAGTGGTTGCTTTTCTATAAGATATACTGTAGTCCAAATAGGAATTAATTTAGGGAAGCCTCATGTCTATGTTCTGCTGGAGAGCAAACCAGAGTCACTAGATGATCACAATGGTCCTGTCTGGCCCTTCATAATCTAAGAACAGGGAAAAATTCTCTTTCAAAGAGGAGAGGAATTTAATAATAAAAAAAAAAAAAAAAAAAAAAGGTAAAATATGTAAGTTGACATGCAGGCCAATCCTTTCTAAGCAGGGGTAATCAGGATGAAGGAGAGTATGTTTCAGTACAATACCTTCTGTATGTGCCCCTTGTTTCCTTGTCTAATTACATATCAGCTTCTGAGTTCATGTTGCTTCTTCAAACGTGAGGAGCCCTCAACTTAGAGGATAACAATAGCATCCTCTGGCCTGAAGTATAAAAATTGCAGCTTAACTTCTGTTACAAACCACCCTGTTTTCATGGATACAGTGTCACATCCAAGAGTTTTCTGATTTAAACAAAACTTGTTTACATGTAAAATTACGCTGGATAGGTAATCAAAAATGTAGAATACAGAATGATGTTTTCCACTTCTCATTTCTATGAAATGTATGAAGCCCTTTACGAAAGAAAAAGGAATCTGCAGTAACTTGGGGTGTCAGTAAAAAAAAAAAAATCTATTCTACAAGGATCAAATGGCATTGCTCTTACTGAGAAGTCTTGTTATATATGGCTATCTTTCTTAACCTTAATGATTAATGTGATGTTACATACTTGTTGTGTGTACAACTTTTTAAAAAGCACAAATGTGGAATTGTAGCATATCAGCGATAGCTGGTGGTTGTACTGGTTTATTAGGTAGCGAGACCACATGGTAAAAATAAGAGACAAGTCTTAAAAATGTCTGTGGTGAAATCCCTGACAAAACACTGATAGATGTCAGAGGGGGCCAAGATTTCAACCCTGAGTTCTATTCCTTGCTTTTGTCAGGCTCTCTTCCTGGCCTTGGGCAAGTTGCTTAACTTCTGTGCCTCCCATTTTCCTCTGCTTAAAATATGTGTTGTAATCCTTAAGGGTTGTTGTGAAAGTTAATATTTTTAAAGTGATTTAGGGTTCCTTGAATGTAAGGTTCTATGAGTGTAAAGAATTGTGTTAATTTTAAGAATACAGTATTAAAACTTCATGGTTATATTTTGTTTTGCTTTTGTAATAAAAAATTAAAGGTAAAATCCATTGTAGCCACAGGTAAGTGCATTGTGAATATTGTGGTTCACAAAATGCCTCAGATAATATATGCAGATATGTAAAGCAGCAGAAGATGGCAGGAAATAGGGAAAGAGGAGCTGGGGAAGAGAACTTCATTTAAGTCAGTAGTTACAGAAGTGTAAAATCAGTGTCTATGTGATCAGAATAAACTATCTGGGGTGAGAGTACAGGAACCAAAGATGAAAAAGGAGGAGGGGAAGAGCACTGTAGGAGGGAATAGGAAGACAGTGAACTGAGAGGGACTTCCTCTTCCATTCTTTGCTTTGAATAATAGTGGCAAATAAGGTGATCCTATCTCTGTTTTTCATTTAGTTTGGGATTCTAAAATACAAAGTAGTAAATTTGTCCGAGTTATAAAGAGGACAGGCAGCAAAGAAAGACCCTTCTTCATGTTGTTCTAATCTGTTTACTATTGTACTCATTACATGTTTACTCACTGGAGAAATTATGGAGCTAATATTTTTTAAAATTGAAACCATTCCCTAGAGCTGCAATAGATGGTTTGGGGGGAGGGGGGTAGAGGAACTGCAGAAGAGTACATCTCAACATTTTTGTGTTACTCTTTAAATCAATCAGCCACTAGCACTTGCTGCAATATGATGCACAATGCAAAAACAGGCTATTTTTCAACATTTTTGGCTATTGAGACTCAGAGTTGTTCTCTGTTTAAATTATTTTAATAACTAGCTTGTCCTAACACTAGCACACTAGGTCACGGTAACAAAAAGTGATGTGACCTACTAAAATATATGTGAGTAAATTGGTCTCGTGCCATGAATAAACAATACATATTAGCAATTTCATTCTGAAAGATCAGGTATTGGTGACCCATGGGATATGTTTTGTTTTTTTCTCCCTCCACTCACTCCATTTTTCTACTTTGCACTTCATTGAGTCATTCCCATGATTCACTACTCAACAACCTTCTTATAAATGAAAACAGACACACATTTTATCTTATGATTAGCATTTCCTGTTAGTTTCTAGCAAACTCCAGTTGACATTTATTGCATGCCATAACTATTTTAAATGCTTTATCCAGATTGAAGTAGCACTGGTGAAAGACAGGATTTACTCTTGGTGCCAGGCTATTCACTGATAGAACATCCTTAATCTATAAAAGTCTAGTTTAAAATCTTGAGGAGCCTTTTGACACAGATTGGTAAAGCTATGCATTCTAGGTGGAGTCCACTTTCCCAGGACGATGCCAGTTTGCTGGTATATCTATGGATTTTACAGTTGTAAGAGAACACTGTAAAAATGTAGTCTTTCATTTTATGCAAAGTTGCCCGAGGGGCAATGCCCCTTATAGTTTTATGTATGGCTGAAGGGATAGTGTTTTGAGAGAGAGAAAATTCTTTGGCTGGTCATATAATTTTTAAAAACTGGTACAGTTTTGCTCTGTGCACATATGCCTCTGCTAGCTTTCCTGGTTAACTGCGTCATTAGTTTTTCAGCCATAAAGCACAGCACATAACTGTTCATCAGGAAAGCAGTACAGCATACTCCAGTTTCCAGTAGCAAACATTACAGTTGCCTTTTTTTTTTTTTTTGGTCCTTAAAATTTTCTAATTACAAAGGCCCAGATCCTGAGAGTTTATTAGGCTCCTAACTTCTATTGATTTCACTGGAAGTAAGGAACCTAAATACCTTTGTGGATCTGGGCCAAAATCTCCCAAATCTGCTCAGTTTCGCCCCTGTCCCTCAAAGTTTTTACTATTGGATGCTGTTGTTTGTTTTGTTCCCTGTTTGGATATCAGGTAATATTTTAATCTTTCTTTAAGGGGGGAGAAAGAATACACTGCTTACCCTTAGAAATTTGCCAATTTTACCGTAAATAACTAAATTAATTTACCCCAGTATTCGCAGTATTCTCTCTCTATAGGGAAATATAGGGCCTACTGCAAATACTTGGATTTCTTTTATTTAGCATCTCTAGATATGTAAACTGAATTATCCTATTGGCTATTCAAAATATTCAGCGGTATTAGTTGAAACCAGGAGATTGGGTTGGCCAGCCCAGAGAACTGGAATGGAAAAGACTCTGCCTTCCTGGTCTTGCTTTTCGTTTCACACAGTTTGAAATCACTGATGATATCTCTTTTGAGGTTTGACTGTTTCAACATGCTCTGCCGTGTAAGTCCAGCGTTAGTGGGAATTGAGTCAGCTGACCTGTGTCAGGGAACTCTGGGCTTGAGTGTCTACAATGCATTTTAACCCTAGGTTAAAAATTTTCTAACGTGTGCTCGAACCTAGGGCTCTGGTGTCCACACTGCAGTGCACAGACCCAACTCAAAGTAAACATATCCCAAAGTGCCATGCAAAGTGCCTCCCATCCCCCAACATCAGGGGGGGCCCAGGAGCAAGGGACAGAGAGTGGAGCGGAACCAAGCAGCTGCTCTGTAGGGATGGGGAGCGGCTGGGGTGTTGGGAGTCATCCCTCCCACAGCTGTATTGAGCTGGGAGCTCTGCTGCCTCCTTTCCTGCAGGGCAGCCGCTTGGTCCCACCCTCTTTGGGCTGTGTGCACTGTAAGGACAATGAGTGGGAGCCAGCTCTAAAACTTCCCTGCAGTGAGGTACCAGGGCTGCTGATGCAGGAGGCTGCAGGGAAGTTTTGGGGCTGGCTCCCACTCACCGGCCTGACAGTTCACGCAGCCCCATGGAAAGCAGGTGGGTCCCAAGCGTAAGGGTCAGAGAGCAGAGTGGGAACCAAGCACCACCCTGCAGGGAGGGGGAGTGGCAGGGCTCCCGGCTCAGCACACCCAGGGGAGGGATGACCCCCCCCCCCCAACATCCCGACATCTGGAAGCCTCCTTCGACCTGTCAGCTCTGTTCCCTGCTTGGGGCAAACTCTGCACAGCAGTGAGGAGGAGCTGGAGCAGGAAGGGATAGCATGCTCGGCCAGGCAGTAATGGTACTTGGACACTGGGCTGGCTGCCTGCAGCACTGCTCCTTTGCTGCCAGGCATTCTGGGATACATTTGGAGGACTTTCAGGACCCAAGTCAAGCTGGGGCTGCTTGCATACAGGAAAGCAATAGAGCCTGGGACCTTTGGTCCCAGCTTATCATGGGCTTGAACTCTCCAGCCCTGCAGGGTCCTGGGACCCTGGGTGTGAGCCCTAGGTTAGCACATTTTGTAGTGCGGTCATAAGTGAGGTTTGGCTTGAGCCTGGGCTCAGATCCAGGCTTGTACCCATAGTGTCCATGTTTGTTCACTATCAGGGCATGCTGCGCGATTTATCTGCTTACTCAGGTTTTTCAGGAAGGGGTGACATGAGGAATTGGTGATTGCAGGTTGTGGAGTATTATTGATGAGGCATTCTGAATTGTTAAGTGGATTATTTTTGAGAGCATTGGCCTTGAGCAATCAAGTATTTGCATTATGGATTCTTATTTCATTTTTTGTATTTTAAAATATTTGTATACAGAGACCTAGAGCTTGGGTATTTGTTTCTTGGTACATCTGCAGAAAGAAAAATAATATCTGTGGTATTTCTACTGTTATTTACCCTTCTTGCTCTTTTTCCTTCTCAAGTAACCAGTATTTTGTCTGGAAATACTCATTATAATTTGTGCAAAGCTCCAGGCACATGGGAATATGGCAGGCCCCAGTCAGCTCTAAGACTTCACCACACTTGTCTTTTTTTGCTGTTTTAGCACATTAAAACAACCCTCAGTCCCGCAACATAAGCCAGCAAGAGTAAAGAAAACACGCTGGGTCAAAAGCTATGAGAAATAGCTGAAAAAGATAGAGCTTTGTTTTAGTACATCAGTCTGGCTCAGCCATAAGTCTGGGTGTGGTTTTTTGTTTTTAAAAAAATCTGTTATTAGCTAAGTAATAATATCTAGCTCAGAGTAGGCAACCTATGGCACGTGTGCTAAAGGCGTCATGTGAGCTGATTTTCAGTGGAACTCACACTGTTGGGTCTTGGCCACCGGTCCGGGAGGCTCTGCATTTTAATTTAATTTTAAATGAAGCTTCTTAAAGCATTTTATAAACCTTATTTACTTTACATACAACAATAGTTTAGTTATATATTATAGACTTAGAGAAAGAGACCTTCTAAAAACGTTAAAATGTATTAGTGGCACGCAGAACCTTAAATTAGAGTGAATAAATGAAGACTCGGCACACCACTTCTGAAAGGTTGCCGACCCCTGATCTAGTTCTTATACAGCACTTTTCAGCAGTAGATCTCAAAGCGCTTTACAAAAGGAGGTCATTATAATTATCCCCATATTTCAAATGAGTAAATTGAGACACAGAGAGGAGATGTGACTGGCCCAAGGTCACATAACAGGATAGTGCCTGAGCTGGGAATAGACCCAGGGATCGGCAGCGTGTCCGTACACGAACACAAGTGTCCATGGTAAAAATGTTGAGGTCCGTGGGGGCGCTCACCATCCCTGCTGTTGCTGGCAGAGACGCGGCCAGGCGGCTCTGCAGGCACGCTGCCTCCGTCCCCCTTCCCCGAGCTTTGACTCCATGGCTATCAACCCATTGGCTGGAAACCGTGGCCAATGGGAGTTGTGGGAAATGGGGCAGCACGCAGAGTCACCTGGCCGTGCCTCCCCGTAGGGGGGACATGCTGCTGCTTTCGGGAGCTGCTTGAGGTAAGCGCCGCCTGGAGCATGCACCCCTGACCCCCTCCCATGCCCTCAACTTCAGCCTTGCTCCCCCTGCTGCCCTCTGAACCCGTTGGTCCCAGCCTGGAGCAGCCTCCTGCCCCCCCAAGTCCCTCATCCCCACCACCCCAGCTGTAGCCCTCACCCCCCCCAACCTCCTGCTCCAGCCCGGAGCCCCCTCCCTGAACCCCTCATTTCTGACCCCACCCCAGAACCCACACCCAGAGCCCGTACATCCCTTCCCACACACCAACCCTTGCCTCAGCCTGGAGCCCCCTCCGCCAATGTCAGTCACTAAGTCCAGTAATTTTGTCAAGTGTCCATTGCGCAACATGGTGGTGCTGACCCCTGAATAGAACCCAGGACTCCTGAGTTCTAATCCTGTGTTCTATCCACTAGACCACACTGCCTATGAAGGTCGACAGAGAGTGAGGGAAAAGCATATAATATACAAGTAGAACATAGTAGTTATATATATATTATTGGTGGGTTTTCTAAATTTGATTGTTTATGTTTAAATATAATATACTTTAGGCCCAGGGGTGGGAGAGAAGGAAAGACAGCTGTTCTGCCAAGTCTCATAATTTTGTCAGGAGCACTGCTACATGTAGTGCTTTTCTTAAAGCCCCAGCTCCTGGAGGCATGTGTGTGAAAATCTCAGGTTACTATTTTTTTTTTTTTAAATGAAAGGTTTTAGCCTCGTGGTTGTGGAAAAAAGCAGGAAAACGTAAACTCTGAAGTCTCAAAAACCAGAAGGCCAAAAAGACAGTCAAAATGTATTATTTTCTTTAAAAAATCCATGATCTTAAGGCAATTTCCTGATATTCTGAGCCAGTTTCATGATATTTGCGAACTTGGGGTTCATAATAGACAGTCTGACAGGGATTAGCTAAAGGAATAAAAACAAAGAAAGGGAGGTAAGAGGATGGGGGACAAAGAATGGAAGAGCATGGGAGAGGGTGCTCCAGTGAAGAGACTGTGAGGATGGGGATTATTGGAGCAAATAGTCAATCAGCAGAGAGGAAAGAATGTTCAGAATAAAAATTGTGTAAAACCATCTGATGATGTACACTCTAGATGGGCCCATAGATAACTGAGGCATAAGGGAGAAACAGAAATGAGAAAAAGCAGTGGCAGGGAGTGGGGTGGGGGACAGTGAGAAAACATTCAGAGGAGGGGAGGGAGAGAGATGAGAGCCAACCAGGGCTTTTCCTTCCCCCTCACCCTCCAAGCACCATTGTAAATGATCGCTGCGGAAGATTCCCATCATGCTATGTGTTGGGGACCCAGTTACAGCATGGTTTCATTTGATAGTGTGATGGGGATACAGCTAAGTTCCAGACAAAGTCTTGAGCAAATCATGTCCAAGGCTTTACCATGGTTTGGAAAGTTGGTTAGGATCCCATGTATGCTACAGAGTGTACAAATGTTGTAACTAGAACAAGGGATAACTATGTAGTAATCCAGGGGCAGCAACCTTTCAGAAGTGGTGTGCCGAGTCTTCATTTATTCACTCTAATTTAAGGTTTCACGTGCCAGTAATACATTTTAACGTTTTTAGAAGGTCTCTTTCTATAAGTCTATATATAACTAAACTATTGTTGTATGTAAAGAAAATAAGGTTTTTAAAATGTTTAAGAAGCTTCATTTAAAATTAAATTAAAATGCAGAGCCCCTGGACCGGTGGCCAGGACCTGGGCAGCGTGAGTGCCACTGAAAATCAGCTCGCATGCCGCCTTCGGCACACGTGCCATAGGTTGCCTACCCCTGTAGTAACCTAACCCTCAGACACAGTTTAAAATGATAGTGTAGACATGCCCTATATGAGTGGTCTGAATAGGGTCAGGTAGTTACATTTTCGTGTGATGATAACTAGAAAGGGATTTAAGCACTAAACCCAAACAATCCAATAATCATACCTGTAAAGTAACACAGCAGTGCATTAATTCAAGGAAGCTGCATTGAAGCATACGGTTACTCTTGGAACCTCTGCTTTGTCTTGAATTCTAGTCCTTGTATCAAAAAGTACTCCATTTTGTGTTACAAGAGATCAAAGTCTGGTGCTGGGCTGGCCATCATGACAGTGCACTCAGACCACCCTTGCGAGTGGAGTGACTTATATTGCTTGTGGCTGCATCACAAGTGGGCTGGGTGGTTTCTGGAAGGAGCTGTCCCCCCAGGCCTCATTGGCCTGAGAGAGATGTAATAAGTGTCCTAGAAATTAGAAATGAAGAGACTCTGTAGGTCATCTAGTCAGTTCCTCTGCTGATGCAGGATCGTGCTGTACAGGTTTTTTTTTTTTTAGTGCTTTATCAAGGCTAATTTTTAAATGTCTCAAGTGATGGGTCTCCTGCCATTTCCCTGGGGAGACTATTCCCCAATTTACTCCAATCTCTCTCTGCTATTTAGCTTGGATTGTCTTTCTCAGAGCACGTTAATGGGATAAAATGCTTGCTCTCTCATTCACACACACATAAAATATACACTCCCTCCCCCCCACCCTGGTTAGCTGAGGGAGGTGTTTAATTTCCTTCCCATCCTCCACTATTCCACATGCCCCCTGCCAAATCCAAATAGAGGTTATGGGGTTTTTGGGCTACTAATAGAGGGGCTTGGAAAGCACTCTCACCTGCACTGGAGGATGATATGCTGGACTTAACATAACCAGACCGTATCAGTGGAGAGAGCACAACACAGGTATCAACTCAATTATGAGTATTTCATAAAAAAAACTATTATTTCTGGCATACGGTAAATTTGTGGTAAGGGTCTCTAGAGGAAATTTAGGAGGAAAAAATCTCCTGAGAGAAAACAGATGGAAGCTTTTTAAAAAAACAAACAAGCAAAAAAATCAATCCAGTCAATCAAATGTGCGCGGACTTAGCTTAAGGCAAATTTGTTCCAGAGAAAACACTGGAGCCATTCATTATATAAAATACAGTATCTGGGGTGAGAGAGAATACTGATGAGGAAATGAATGCAGATTCATAATAAGTGTCTTTTACTAAATACTAAGTGTCTTTTATTAAAAGCTAACTGTAAATAATTTTAACGTTCTGTAGATACCAAAAACATAAGGACCATTAAGCTTCATTGCATATTGTTCATTTCTTATATGTAAGTATGAGGACAATAAACAAAGCCCCGAGATACGGTGCCCATTGTATCAAATCAGCACACCAGCTCCCAAATTTTAAGAATGTTTGCACCAAGATCCAGACCCAAACTTTGGAGTTGGAGCCTATCTGTACTTCAGTTGCAGTATTTGAAAAACCTCAGAGCATTGTTGATATTTCCGAAGTGAACAATAGTGGTTACATCTGGGCTGTCTTGTTTATTTTAGCTTATGTTAATATCTGTGAAAATGTGGATGTGTGACTTGTAATGCAAGTTTGTAACAAGCCAATATGAGCTTTTAATATAGAATCACAGTAACCACTTTTAAAAGTTAATCTTTAGTCTGTATACTGTCCACCTCATAGAAGTTACTGCGTATGAACACACATTTTAAAATGTAAATGTTGCCTTAAACTTATTTCATTATGCACCAGATGTTTAGTGTAACTCTTGTTTTTTTTACAGTGATCCAGCTGCCAAAGCACTCTGGGAGTCCTTAATGAATCTCAGACAAAAGGAAGCTGTGATGGAAGTTAGGAGACACCTAGTGGAGGCTGCAAGCAGAGAAAACTTGCCCATTAAGATGAGCATGGGTAAGTATTCTAATATGACCCTTCACCCGGTGGCTATAATGTGGAATATTTCAGCATCCATACTCCCTTCAGTCCCAAGCATTTAAAGCAGTGGTGCCCAAACTTTTCCTCTCGTGCCCCGCCTTAACATTAATGGCATGTGTCCATGCCCTCCCTGGGCTGGGAGTGGAACCGGCAGCCTGGGGGCTGGGAGCTGTGGCCTGGGAACCGGAGCCTGGCGGTCTAGGGCCAGGAGTGGAGCTGGGGCTGCAGCTGTGGCCAGGGCTGGAGCTGGGGGTGGGTCCAGAGCAGAGTTGCGTGCAGAGTAGGGCTGGATGGTGTTCCTTCTCTGCCCCCCTGCGCGGGCTGGCCTGCAACCCGCTCCGCCCTCCCAGACGTTTCTCCACACCCGCCCCCAGAGGAGCATGTCCCATGGTT
Organism: Trachemys scripta elegans; assembly: GCF_013100865.1. NCBI lineage: Eukaryota > Metazoa > Chordata > Testudines > Emydidae > Trachemys > Trachemys scripta. Next base: position 89,410,553 of record NC_048302.1, read on the forward strand.
TGGAGACCACTGATTTAAAGCTTTTACATTATTCTCTAAATTCTTATCCCATCATAGTCAGTTGGCCTCTGGTGAACTTTGAGGCTGCATGAGAACAATCTGTGCTTAAGCATGATGCAGTTGTGTTTTTGGAGCTTGGTAGTAAAAAAACAAACAAACTTTTTTTTTTTTTTTTAAAGATTCAAAAGCCTATAAAGTGGTAGAGTTACGTGGAGGATGATAAATACACTGATGCAAGTGTTTAGTGTTACTTCTTGCCTTTATACTATGAAGTATGACAGTTTGGGGCATGTTTACAGAGAGTAGTCTGCTGAGCTTCTGTTCTCGACAAGCAGACAGTCTAGCTAGTAGCGGAACTGTTGAAATCTGTGCTGATCTCTTTTTTTTTTTTTTTTTTTAAACTGAGTTTTTTTGTGAAGCAAGGCCACCTCACAAAAAGCTGAAAACAATATTTAATAAGTTTTTAGAGTCAGAGTCTTTAGAAATATGCTAGCTGTGGGAAATAAAGGTTTTACAGCTTTTTGGGTACGTTATTCTAATTGGACAAAAACAAACAAAAATACATTGAAATGCAAGAAGTTAATGGTAGACTTACATATTTAAACAAGTCATGAAATACAAAAATAAAGGAAGATTCTTGTAATAGTATTAACTCACTCATTTTACCTATTATATATTATTTATGCACCTGATCTACTTAAAGTATAGATTAATAGACTAGTAATCAGAAATACTACATTTATATTGAGAGGCAATGTTAATATGCAAATATTAACTTTTTCATTTCATGTGTAATTTATTTTTAAATTACAGCCTTAACATTTTACTAACATACTTAGTTGTGTTTGCTTCTTGTTTGTTTTTGTTCTAAAGAAAAGAAAATGAGATTAGGGAAAAATAGAACAGGCGAAGACAGCAAATGGAGGAGACTGACAAAGGCCTTTTCCAGTTCTTGGAGAGGTTGAGGAGCAACTAGAGATTCTTTACACACACCCCATTCATTCTGAACACATGGACATATTTTAAGGATGTTAAAGAAAACCTTCATGTCTTGAGGACTTCCTTAAAGATCCTGAAGCTATGTAGGAGAAGCACCATAGGTAGCCATCTTACCTCTCTGTGGGAAGGGGGGGGAGAGGGAGTGAAGGGGAGGCAGGGCTGGCTCCAGGCACCAGCCCACCAAGCTTGTGCTTGGAGCGGCGGCTCCAGCCGCCGGGGAGAGCGGAGCCGCACTGGGCTTGCTGCCCTCCCCCCGGCGCCCTGGCCGGTCGGGGAGAGCGGAGCCCCGGCCGGGCTCGCTGCCCTCCCCCCGGCGCTCTGGCCAGTCGGGGAGAGCGGCCCGCGGCTGGGCTTGGCGCCCTCCCCTGCCGCGCTGAGGCGGCGGGGGGGGGGGCAGCGGGAGGCTTTTTTGCCTTGGGCGGCAAAAAAGCCAGAGCTGGCCCTGAAGGGAGGAAGGGCACTGGAATCTCCGCCCTATCTCCAGCCTGCCTAGGTGGGAAGGGGTTGGAACCTAGGTGGGGAGTTGGGGGGAACAGCTCCAGTGCAGAGGATAAGAGAAGATATTATCAGATCCTAGATCAAGGAGGTGAAGAGCTATGACAGTCCCAAAATCTTCTCTGAGACTGGAGGGAAAGCACAGAATGAATGAAATATCTCAGGGTGTCTCAATACATTAGACAGTGAGACTATAAAGTATTAGACCTGTGTCTTTGCATGGCTCCATGCCGTTGCTGGGTGTTTCAGTTATATAGGACTCTCCTGTTGTGTGTACCTAGCAGTGACACTTTTTTCAAATGTCTGATCACTTCATTGTTTATATTCATATTTTCCAAAATGTTTATACTGGACAGTGTCTAAGGATGGATGTGATTTTTTTTTTTTCTTTTGATCTGACTAGCAGTTAAAACTTTGCACTGTCATAGTTTGGGGTCTGCAGATATTGGTATATTTCAGTGGATAGTGCACTGTCTTCTGTTGCTTAGGAGTAGCACCTCGGTCTCTCCAATATTTAGAGAGAATGTTTTGAGGACTTTTAGGCCCTTCCTCATATTAAATATCATAGGCATCATTTTCCAACATGAAGAAAATCTCTAACACTTTTACTAAAGTCAGCTGTCACAAGGTAAAAACTCTTTTTATGCTTGACATAAGAAGTGAAATGCATTTGGAAGCAAAACTTTAAATTCCAGTTGGTATTTCTGAGACCTCCAGTTGTGGGCAGCTGGCTGAAAAACTGCATCATGTTTGACACTGGCAGCATGAGGGTCCTGTCTCAGAGATTATAAACCATATTCTATCCTCCTGTAATATGTGTAGAGAAAGTAAAAAAACTTCTGCTTCTTTCAGTGTACTAAAATATCCTTAACCACTCACGGCACTAAATCAAATCACTCTCTTGCCTTCCTCGGTGTGTGCGTGTTTGTGTGGTGCATGTTTTTCCCAAATACTAAGGCAAATACTAAGGACCAGCTTTTTCCTTTCTTTGATTGGTCTGATGTAATGGGAGCAGAGCACCTGTCATAGGAGCACAGCTTATTCAGTGTGATACCTGTGTATCCTGCAGAGTGCTCAGCACCTCTGCGGGGTGTTGGGAGGCGAGTGCGAGAGCTTATGAAACCAGCTGTGGAAGAAGAAAAGTTGTCATTGTAACTGTTCTCCTTACATCTGCTGTCAGCTCCATTCCCTCCACTCTTCAAGCTGCAAGGATGAACAGAGGGAGAGAATTCTGCAAAGCTGCCAGGAGAGATAGAGAGGGAACAGGTGCTCCTTGCCCTTCCAGCAGCCAAGAGGGGGTTGTGAGTAAGACAGAAGTCTGATCTCACCACTTGGGCACTGTCTTTGAACCTCACTGGCGCTGGGATCTGTTTCCGTGGTCAGCCTTCACTAGTGTGTAACTTTGAGTTCCATTTTAATATTTAAACCCAAATAACGTTTTAAGCATTAACACACTCAATGAATGGTAAAGATGAAGATTGGTTAGAAGAATCCCAGGAAGCAGCAGCACCATTTGAAGGCTATATACAAATCACCATTCATAAATAAATATGGAATTGTATTCATGCCTTATTAACCACTAAATATCTTCCTATTAGCTGTCAGGTGAACCTCTTCTTGCTAACCTTTCTGTGTTGAACACCTACTACTTACCAATTCCCTGACATTGGGGCGCCTTAGGCATTGGTAGGCCTCAATTCCTGCTATTCTCTGTCTGTGGCACCCAATAGTCTAATCTGTGGGCCGTAATACTTTGGTCTAATTTCAGTTGTTTGGTTTATTGAGCAAGTGGTGGGTGGTGGTGGTGTCTGGTTACATACAGGAGGTCAGACTAGATAATCTGGTGGTCCCTTCTGGCCTTAAACTCTGTGACTCTAAGTATTGGAGAACTCTGGAAACTACTTTTCAGTTACATACGGCCCCTGTGCTGCCGGTGTCCCAAATGACATCATATTTCAGCAGAATGTTCACCAGCTGCAGGAGACTCATTACTGTCCCTGTAAGCTTTCATTTAAAAATTCATGGTGACTTTTACCTTCTGAACTCTCAAGACTGGACTGAGCAAAATGGCTGGTGCCTTCTTATTAAGGGCTTGACTATGGTTCCATTACAAATCCCTAATTGTAGGGAATTATGACTCACCTGTACAAACTGCCCCCAGGCTTCTGCTGAGTGAATTACAGTGGTTTGTTAGTTGAAAGGAGTGGAGGGGTAGGTTAAATCTCCCCTCTGAACTCATCCATTTTAACAGGATTTTAGTCTGTAGGGACTAATGCTTTAGAGAAGTGGTGGGAAACAACTTTGAGGACATAATGCTGAGCTGAGTAGGAAAGGTGTGGAGTGTTGCTCTAAGGATCTTTTTGGCTGTGTAACATTATTGCTGGCACAACTATCATCAGATTTGATGAGAGAGCTTCTGGAACAGCTGGAGGCTGTTGTGAGAGGCCTGGATGTCAAGGAAAGTGCAGCAGGATGGGGAGAGCAGCACTGGCAGAATTTTCTGGAAGCTCAGAAATAAATACAATTCCAAGGTGGCAAGATCTCCCTGATGTCTACTCAGGAGGAATTTTGCTGAGAGTGTGCTGTTTTCCCCTCTGAATTCTTCAGTTAGTTTGTGCTGTGGTTTCCAGGTGAGGATAAGAGTTCTGTGGAGTGTGTACCATTTTCAGATGAGTTTTTCCCCTCCAAAGACGTCAAAAGGAAAATTGGCCTCTTTAAGCTGCTAGTAACAGCAACATGGTCAAAGACAGATGTGATGCCATAATTTTACAATCTCAGTGTGAGATTCCTGTCCAGCTGACTTGCTAGAAAACACTTCAGAAGTGTTTATCAAACATACTGATGCTTCAAAGTAGCATCTGGATGAACTTCAGATAATTTTGTTAAAGGAAAACTTGAGGGCCTGGGGAACCATCTCACAGAACTAGACAAAAAACTAGACTAAACTCGAAGGCCTACTAGAGGCCAAAAGTATGAGTTGGCCTCCCTTCTCCATAGGGGAGCCAAATGTGATTTTTTTTAGGAACTGCTAGATTAGGGGAAAGGGATTTCCTTTTATCCACATGACTTTGCGTCTCAATTAAGAGCATATTTGAATTCTTAAGATTCAGATCTGAGATGAGACTTGAAGGAGGCAGACTAAATTCTAGGTACTATTTTACATTGGGACCATTGTATTATTTTTGAATTTTTATGCTATATTTAGATTATTTATCATGGCTTTAGAGAGAGAAGATGGGTGAGATAAGACAAGTTGGTGAGAGAGACAAGTTTTCGAACTTACACAACAATGCTTTGCCATTTAATACTAAAATTTAATCTTAAATTATTTTACAATCCATATGCAAAAATAGTTATTTGGTTTTTGAAGATTTAATTTGCTGTGGTGTTCAGTAATATTTTTTTACCATTTGTATTTCTTGTTGTGAATTACTTGTTCATTGTGAATACTATTTATTGCAATACACTCAATATTGAGAGTGTTTCAAAGGGTGGAACCAAAGCCATGGGGTCGAGATTATTGTTGTAGCAATAGATCAGAGGTTTGTGGGAGTTGCTCTTTCCTTTTGATTGGATGTATTTCCCAGAGCAGTCCCACCTAGTCTGTAAACTCCAGGTGCAACTCTGGACTTTTTGTTTTGGTTGGTTGGTCTGTTTTTGTTAGAGTTCCATAAATATTTGAGAACCATTTATATCAAGATACTTGGAATACTATGATACTTTATTATTTAAAATAGTAAATGAAAATGAAATAGCTCCATCCTGCCTCTCAAACAACTGTATGTGTACAGTAGTAGGTGAGTACTGTTAGGCTATGTCTACGCTACAAATTACTTCGGTATAACTTACTTCCATGCCCCTGAGCAACGTAAGTCATACTGATCTAAGTGCTGGTGTGAACAGCGCTATGTCCGCAGGAGAGCTTCTCTCGCTGACATAGCTACCGCCTCTTGCGGAGGCAGGAGTTATTAAGCTGATGAGAGAGCTCTGTCCTGTCAGCTTAGAACATCTTCACTAGAAGTGCTTCAGTGGCACAGCTGCATCGGTGCAGCTGCACCACTGTAGCTGCTCTAGAGTAGAAATAACCTTAAATACCAAGAGAAGATAAATATTTGTTCAGTGCAATTCTGATTTGCCAGTGTGTAGATGACTTAGCCATTGTTTCTATATTTTGGTGCATTAGACACATTGTAGCTTTTATAGAAAATCATTCAGTTAAATTAAACAGTTAAAAGATAGTCTGTTTTCAACAAACCTTTTGCTGAGACCATTTTGGAGGTACAGTTATTTAAAGACCTTTGTGATATCCAAGGAGAATGAAGTCAGTTAGGAATGGATGTCTGATGCGACTTGCTTTTGCTTAATTAAAATCAAATTGTTTTTAAGAGATTCTGAGGGTATTATTCATGATCAATAACTTAGGTGCAGCTGGATTTTATGAGTTCCATTCTGGAGTTAGGGAACCACTTAAACCAGAGGAGAAATGTTGCTGCTTTTTCAACTTTAGTAGAAGTGCTGCTGCTTGTCCAGTCCTGACTTCTTCTCTGACTCCATTGCTAATCTTGTGTATCTCTTAGTGATCCTCTGAATGTGACGGTCCCTGATTCTGTTGTTGAAAACTGTGCTATTAACATATTACTTGGCAGTAATAGAAACCTTACTACAAATATCTTCTTGTTGTCTCAAAAACAGACTTGTTTGGCAGTTTTAACAGAGGATGGTAAATATAGGTTGAGTCTGAATCCCTTTATTATGTTCCCTTATTGACATTGTGAATGATCAAAGTTGAAACACCAGTACGCTAACAGAAACAAAGTGCTCTCTGCTGTTACTTTAATCCTCATTAATGGGAAGAAAGCCTTCTCGGTTTCTTCCTATTAAAGTATACAAAATGCAACTTGAAAGTCTTCGTCTTTAAATTTTTAAAGATCCCAGGAGAGACCTAAACTAACTACTTAGCCCAGCATCAGGCTTTGTAAAAGATGGTGGGGGTAAGAACACTGTAACTTCCTAGAGTAGTGTGGTAACTCCCTGAGTAAAGTTTGAACTGAAATTCCAAACTTTGGGTAGGAGTGGGACGTGCCTGGAGATTTGGCCTGGCCTTAGGGAACAAGAAAGAATAGCCTGTAAGTTAATTTAGAGAAGGTTAGGGATGGGTATTAGCCTGGAGGATTTTTTTCCTATGGAAAATTGATCTGGAATGCTGTTTATAGAGAGAATACCAACAACTTTTCCGTATGCTGGGGTAATGCAGTATCTGAAACCTGAAGTAGATATAGAATAGGAAGCAGACATTTTTAAAAAAAGGCACTTGCATGATATTATAAATAACAATTCATTTATTGATGTGCTCTTTCTAGAGACAGCATCAGTCCAAAGGTATTAAAGACTCAATACTATCAAGTGGAGGGATCAAATAAACTTCAGGAATATCTATAATACTTTTCACAAAAATTACCTGATTACTGTATGATAGCATTGCAACCCTATTGCAAATTATTCTTGTGAAGGGGAATTCTGGTTGCTTGGCTCCCTTCTGCCTAAAATCTAAACCTTAACAGTGTTGACCTAGCTTTGCATGCAATATATAACTGTTCATAAATACACTGCTACTTGTCTGTTGTATTTCTTAGCATCAGCATTTATATTTAGCCTGTGTGGCCTTGTGCTAATTCGGCCCACAACAGTACCTTCTTTGGCACTGTTCTAGAGTGAGTATGGCAGCCTTCTCCATGCATGTGGCTGGTACACAGGCTGTCGCTAGCACCTTTCCTTGTTTTCCCTTAAGATGGCAGGGACACAACTATATTTAGGGTCAAATTGTTCCTTTCTGTGTTAAAAACAATTGAAGTGGACTCTGGGGCAAGAAATCTCCAAAAGGCTCCCTTTGCAAAAGTCCCTTTTGGAAGAGATTTACGAAAGATACTATGTTCTTTGAGAATGTCAGTACATACATGGAATCGTAGTCATAATCTCCTGCCATTTGAAGTTAGTGATTATATAAATATAAATAGTGCTTCCTTCCCGATCCAAGATACATATGGAAATAGAATTTAGAGTGCCTCAGCCTTAATAATTCATTTCCCTAATCGCTGGTAGATTTTGTCTGTCTTCCTCTAAAGGCCTTTCCGCACAAAGCTTCTATATTTTTCAGTTGACCTTCCTTTTTTTTTTTTTTTTATCTTTTTCTTCTGGTAGCCTTTGAACGTAAGACTCCCTATATATTTCTTCATTAATGGTTTTCTTGTATAGCCAAATATGTATGGTCACACACACTTTCTTAGACATATGTTCATAAACCTGTAAATGTGCGGTTCTCCAGAGTAGCTCATATGTATAAGGCAAAGCACAGCTCATTTCTTCAGTAAAGGTCAGTTTAAAGTTGAAGTGCTTACTTTAAAGATTTGTAGAGAATTGAAAGTCAAAAGTATAGGAAGCAAAATGATCAAGTATTTTTTTAATCTGTTCTTTTGCATTAAGGTTACACACACTGGCTCAAAGTGTACAATTTGTGAGACTCACTTGGAGCTTAAAACACTAATCTTGGTCTTTTTTTCCTACTTAAAATGCCCCCATTTTTTGTTTGTAATTTCACAGACTTATCTGTGCAGGTCCCACAGCCATGATTACACTAAAGCAGCATCTGCTTTAGTTTGTTTACTTGTTTGTGTTAAACAAAAGTCAAATGTACTAATACGTGCAGCCCAACAAGAATCTACAGAGCCTAGCTTCCCAGATCCACTGTGCCCTTCCTATCCCACTTACCCCTTCCTAGCAATTTAGTTAGGCTGCCCTTCTTTCTCACTGGTGGGTTGGACTCTATTTTATTAGTTTTAAAAACACAGAAGTATTTATTTCTGTAAAGGTTTCCCTTGGTATGTGTGCCCTGTTTTGGTATGTATTCCAGTGACTTCTTATTGCATGTTGATAGTTGGCTTGATAAGTTACCAGTGCACTCTAGAGGAGCATAAGAACTAAGATCTAATTTTCGCATATGTGTATAAAAGGAAATTATTGGTCTTTTCAGAATCAGTGCATGATACTCTGTCAAAGAAAACTGATTTCAGGAATTTATACTGGATCTTTCAATTGCTTGAAATGTATTATTTTAATTGAGGATTTATTAAAAATTATTGTGACAAGAAAAGCCCTACTATCAATTTCTTTTTAAAAGGTGGTGTTAGAGGGCTTATTCCTTCACCACCACCCACTTCCCTGGTCCTTCTCGCATGAACAGAGAGCAACAATACCTGAAGTCCAAGGTGCAAACAATTTGATGTTTATTGAGGTGAACTTCCAGCAAGCTTAAATCCAAATTACTTTTTCCTTATTTTCGAATCCCAACTTACTTCCTGTTTGCCCCTAATTTATATAGTAATATTCTCAGCTATATCTTAACCAATCATTTTACTGAAATTTACCTAACCAATCCTAACATATTGCAACATGATTAGCTAACCAATTATATCCCACCACCTTAATTAGTTTACACCCAGCAAAATTAATTATACAGCAGACAGAAACAATCACAGAACCAGACAGAGACCATGCAAATAAACCATAGCTAAGTGGGAACTATAATGACAAAACAATACAGAAGTGAGAATTTTACAACTACATCTATAAAGACATAAGGGTTTCCCAGCTGTGTCTATTGATAGGTGCGTTCTTACCAAACAGAAAACTATCAAACTAAATTGCCTTTTACATCTTCTAGGCTCTTCCCTTTCTCTGGAGGTGATAGATCGGATCACCTTCCAAACAGCCCCAAATTTGCAAATGAATTTTAATTCTGCTGAGAAACAGCATTAATTTAACACCATTAATCTGGGCTTGAATAGGGACTGGGAGCGGCTGGCTCATTACAGAAGCAGCTTTTCCTCTCCTGGAATTGACACCTCCTCATCTATTATTGGGAGTGGACTACATCCACCCTGATTGAATTGGCCCTGTCAACACTTGTTCTCCACTTGTGAAGTAACTCCCTTCTCTCCATGTGTCAGTATATAATGCCTGCATCTGTAACTTTCACTCTATGCATCTGAAGACGTGAGGTTTTTACCCACAAAAGCTTATGCCCAAATAAATCTGTTAGTCTTTAAGGTGCCACCAGACTCCTTGTTGTTTTTGTAGATACAGACTAACATGGCTACCACCTGGTACTTGACACCAGCTAAATGATAAACATTATACCTAAATTCTTAAAGTATAGGACTTTAAAGACAGGCCTGAATATCTGTATCCTAACAGGTAGGTTTATTAGAAACTTCAGGGTTTAAAAAAAAGGCAGAGGTCATTATGTCAGGCTTCTCTATTAGCTTCATTCAGTTTCAAGCTGCTATTGTAATTTTTATTATGTTTTCATAAACAGCTTAGAAAAGTTCAGGTAGGGATGAAATTCAATAGTATGAAGTGTAAGGTCATGCACATAGGATTTATTAATAAGAATTTCTGTTACAAACTAAAGACTCCTTAGTTGGAAATGACAGAGGAGGAAAGAGAACTGAGTGTGTTGGTCGATTGCAGGATGACAATGAGCCACCAATGTCATGTGGCTGTGAAAAAGGCAGCTGTGATCCAGGCAAGGCATTTCCAGTGAAGAGCTATTTAAGCTAAAGGACAACGTTGGCACAAGAACAAATGGGAATAAACTGTCCATGGACAAATTCAGGCTGGAAACCAGAAGGAGGTTTCTAATGATCAGAGGAGTGAGATTCTGGAATAGTCTCCCCATAGGAGTTGTGTGGGCAAACAGCATAATTAGTTTTAAGACAAAGCTGGACAAATTTATGAGTGGGATTTTATGGTGGTTTTGCTTGTGATGGTGGGGGCAGGGCTTAGCAGGGGATCCCTTCCAGTTTGTCCTAAAGCTCATGCTTCCTGGCTTCGGGTGGTCATCTACAGGGGTCAGGAAAGGATTTCTCTTCTCCTCTCAGTGTATTCTGGGGAAAGGGTGGGAGGGTTGGCCTCATTCATCTGAAGCAGCAGAGATGGCCATGGTGGGAGATGGGTTTGGCCAGTGGTCTGAGTTGGCACTGAGCATTCTCTTTACCATGAGCTTAGCAGGCTGGTTCTTGCTCATATGCTCAATATCTAACTGATCACTGTACAGGGGGTTGGGAAGGAACTTTTCCCAGTTGTCTTGGCAGTGACCTTGGTTTTTTTTTTTTCATCTTCCACTACAGTGTTGGGGACACTTGCTAGGATTATCTGGAGATATCTCACTTAATCATTTCCCTGCCATTGCAGAGGCCTTACATATTGGTCTTCCCTAGACTCTGAGTGTGGCATATAATAGTTTAGTCTCCTGTGGTCTAATTTTGTTTGTTGGGTTTACTGGGCAGGAGTCTCATGGTGTTGGTGGCCTGTGATGTGCGGGAGGTTGGAATGGATGAGCCAATGGTCCCTTCTCACCTTAAATTTTAGGTAGACATACACCACTATTTCTGTTAGTAGGTTACTTCATGTTTTGCTCCCTATAGTTCCTATCAGATACAGAGGTGTCTGGAAATTGTAGATGTAGCTTTCCTGTTTTATGTCTTGTAGTGAGAGGTAGTGTGGGCTAGTGGGGTGAGCATAGGACTGAGAGGCAAAGATCAACCAGTGATCATGCCATAAAGATAACTGAAAAGGCAAAGACTTTGAACTTGATAAGAAATAAGCAATCTTCCTTTATGATGACTGTCTTCGGTATAGCATAAAATGGGAAGTGTTAAAAAATTGGATTGAAACATTTCATCCTGAATATACTACTTTAAATGGATTTAAACTCATAGGTCCCTTACTAGATGCTACAAATGAAGAAACACAGGAAAAATTAAAAGTACTAAAAGGATCAACATTATGGTTAATGCAAGATGGACACTCAAACATGAGAAATGACCAGATAATAGCTACAAACATCCAGACAGGGAAGAATGTGTTGATTCTACAGAATATTGTGTCCAAGATGTAGAAGGTGCTATTCAGTAAAGCAGAGAAAAATATAACAGTAAGGAACTTGCCATTTTCTCAAACAGTGAAAATAAAAAAGATGAGAGGATTTCTCAGGTGCAAGTATCTTTATTATTTGCTGTTAATGTTTATTATGGTGTTGCCTAGGTGCCAACCAAAAATTGGGGGCCCATTGTGATAGGCACTCTACAAACAAAAAAATAGTAGCCTTGAAGAGTTTTTAGTTTAAAGAACTTTAGTATGGGTAGAGGTTGGGCACACAGTTTAAATGTCATGAGAAAAAAGTAATGCCTAATGCAATCTTAAAGCACATTGTGGAAGTTCAAAATGTTGCATGCAGATACCATCAGCCTCATGGTCAGTCAGTTGCTTGGTTGGTTGCTTTGTTGATTTGATTCAAAAAGTTGCAGTGGAAAACTGTCTTAAAATTTGCTCTGATAATAAGAACTTCGATCAGAACACAGCACACATTTTTACACTTCTATTACTTAGCCAACATGGCTTCTTCCTTCTACAAAGTTCATAGGTTGAGCCCAGAACAAGAAGAGGAGGCTGAAACATGGCTATTATTGGAACATGATTCTAAGATCCTTCCTTGTCTACAGGCATTTAAATATGAAGATTCAAATTTCTACTCCAAAGCGGTTTGTGAAGGAGATTGTCTCTTAGTTCTCTGCATCAAACATGGTGGAAAGTTGTGGCAGTTACAAAAGAAAGGAGAGTTGAATTCAAATTTTGACTAGCTAGCTCTCCCTCAATCAAGGCTTTAGCACGTTGTAATTGGTTTGGTTGAAACTTGGTAATTGTCTTGATATTAAGAAAGCAAATCTGAATGGGAGGATTTAAAAGTTGATAGATTTACTAAATTAAGGGATTTTTAGGGGGGTTCTTTAATTGGTCATTCACTAGGTTTTGTTCTTTTTCAGACCATGAGAAAACAGCAACCCCAAATATTGGCAGCTTTTTGCAGGTAGGGTACCAATTTTGGTCCATACACAGCAGACCTTCCTCATTCAAAATTCCTGCTGAAGTCTATCATAGCTGATGTACAGCTTTGGACATTAAAGTCTAGTCTACTGAGGCAGTTAATATTAATCAGACAACCTGTGTTATTACATACCCTATCTGAAAAGTGCCTTGAAATATTTAACTTTCACCTGAACTGTTCTCAGAGCATGGTGGACCATGCCACTGTGACTCAGAAACCTCTTAGTGCTACCTGGCAAGGGGCACAGAGTGGGTGCATAGAGGTTACAGGAATCTCCTGAGTCTGGCATGCACATTCTGATTCACCAAAGAATGTAATATGATGTTTCAGATAAAAACCGGTGTCATCAGTATTATTGCAACATGCACTTATAGATGTTGTGTAAAGAGTTATATGTGTATATACTAAAAATATGTTCTTAAAGTCTGTGTCTAGGTACTAGTCACCAGCAAAGCTGAAAAAAAAGTTTTGTGTCAGAGAAGAGATGTCTAGCCATCAACCTGTTTACATGTAAATTGAGCATAGTCTCATTCACCACTCTGAACTGAATGCAAATGAAAAATTGTAAGAACTTCAGAAAGAAACTAAAACGAAGAGAGAAACAGTGGGAGAGGAGAACACTTCAAAGATTTGCTCTATGATTGGGGGTAAAGATATGCTGGTATTGCTCACCTCAGAAGCAAATGGACAGCAAATTTGCTTCATGTAAGTGGGGTCTCCACCAGGCTTGGCTGGAAATGCTTTAGAGAACTTTGGGTGAGAAACTTCTTTAGCAATAGGTTAACTGATTAGTTGAGTTTAGTTTCTAGAAAATGTGTTATGATTTTGTTTTATGTGTAGCCATTAGTTTCCAATATTTTCACTCACTATCACCTGAATATCTCTTTTTTTGATAGTAAACTTATTCTTGTTTTCACTATAAAATGTATCTAAGGCCTGTGGTGTTAAGCAGAGTGCTGGTCCTGAGTTGAATCTTACAAGCTGGTGTGCACTGTTCCTTTGGGGACAGGAGGCCTGGTAATTTTTGTAACTGTTCAGTGGATAAGGGGCTGGACACTTTAGGGAGCTCTCCGAGAACTCAGAGGTTGGTGTGAAACCATTGCTACTACAGAGAAAGCGAGGCCTGAAAGACAGTGCTTGTGCTGTCAGAGGTTGATGGTTTCAGGGACCTGATCCACAGCAGGCACAGACAAGACCCCCTTCATGCTAAGGGCAGGTGGTGGTGAGGTGCCTCACAACCCTCAGTATCCCTGGGGAACATCACAGCCACTGTGTTTTGTTAACGGGGCAACAGATCTAGGTCATATGGGAGGTGGTGGAAATAGTTCTGGAAATGTTCTCAGCAATTTTAAAAAAATATTAACTACAGAGAAGAGGCTGTTAAAGGAAATGTGCCCTATTTAGCAGGGAGGCTGAAATGGGTAAAGGGAAAATTTATTCGTAATTGAATGGAATTATGTTAACCAGTGCTGGTTAGCAGGAACATTTTAGAAGAGGTGGTGATGAACCAAAGAGTGAATGAATTCAGCCTGTTCAGAAAAGTATGTATCTTGAACATTAAAAGCTTTATAAATCTTCATAGGCTAAATGTAGTTGAAGAAGCAGAGGGGTGAGCAGAATTTGTCCCCTGGTATTTTAGGATGATATTACTGTAGTAGGTAAACATTGGGGTTGTCTTTTTTTCTTCATCTTATGTAACAGCTGAATAATGATTTATTTTCTAAGTATGTTTAATAGTTGCTTGACTATGTTCATTTACCTTGGAGGAGGAGATATTAAGGTCCATTATAATTTATAAGAAAATAAGATATAAAAATTCAGTTTACAATAAAATTCCAGTTCTGTGCTTGTATTACAAGAAGTGCATACTATAGCCTATAAAATGTATTGTGCTGCTTCATGTCTTTTGCAGAGCTCGAAGGCTAAACTTCAGGGTTTCAAATAAACTATTTTAGTCCTATCTTTACTCAGTGAATAACCTTAGAACATCTATAATCTCAGTGGTGTAAGATGGGTAACAAACAGTTCAAGCCCTAATAAAATTGTAAGGCATATCATACTTGTGCCTCATAGCTCACGTACTTTGCACTTTATTGCTGTAAAACCGTTAGCAGATGGAAGTGAGACATTATTGGAATCCAGTGCAGTGATGTGAAACAGCAATATACTGGTAGTATGTTATCTTTGATTAAATTATAGTTGGCACATGGAAACAGTACTATTTGGCTAACCTTACTGTTATTCCTTTTAACAAGGGAATTTGCTGACAATAGCCTCTTTGTGAGTCTGGAGTTTTTGGATAAAGCTGCTATATATTTAATCTCAATTTTTGTTATAGACAGAAAACTCAAAACACTTAATTTGAATTCATGGGCAGGTCTCTTTATATGTCTGGTTGTTATTACAGCTTAAAGGTAATTCTAAAAGTTTAAACGAAAACAGAAGTGTGTTGATCTTGTAAGAATGTTACAATTAAATCCAATTTTATTATGTTATTGTAAAATTGCAAATAGTGAATATCAACTTCATCAGATACTCATAGACTTTAAGGCCAGAAGTCTGTTGGTTAATAAAATGAAATTGTATTAGCTCTTTATTAATTTGCTCTTACTTTACATAGTTTGTGGCCTGTTTTCCTATGATCAGTTATGGTAAACATTGATGCACTGATGCATATCCATCATATTTTAGCTTCAGGAAGTCCAAGGGTTTAAACTAAACTTGCATTGTCTTTCACGTATTGTAATTATTTTCATGTAATTCCTTTGAAACTTGGATTGGCTTTAAAAATGGGAGGATCATGATTTTGTGGTATGAGAAATTGACAAAAATAGCATCTTAGACTGCTTACTTAAAACTAATGAAAGTTTTGGTTCTGGATTATCAGACATACATAGTTTCAACCCATTATAATTAGGATGACACTTTCTAATGTTTAGGAGAGGGTAATACATCACAATATCTGCAAGAGACTTCTGACCCCCAGGTTATCATATAACATGTTGAGGCCCTTTTAGGCATGTATCTTGAGATAAAAGACAGGCAAGATGTATCCAAAAATACCTCCATCAGTGTTTACTGATTATCCACTAACCAATAGTAGGCATAAAGCTAAGTCAGTATTCCTGTTATATAGCAATAAACTGTACGCTACCTAGAGATGCATCAAAGCCAACTGACAACACTGGGGGCATCACTGTGTCCTACGAAAAGGAAATGGGGCTTTGCCACTTTTTGGTCTCCGCTGAAAGTGACACAATATCATTACAAGTATACATGGATGCTTCTTTTATTCATTGGATCAGGAAAGTCTGTTACATCTTTGTAGTAATTATTTTTATTTTACATTTTCTCACCAGAAGAAAAATCTCATTGTACAGCAAAAAAGGACAACTCACTGAAACAAATACCTCCACGTAAATGGAAGCAGCTGAATTGTGGCATCAGTGGCATGAAAATGAATGCTACATAGCCATTGACAACACCAATGATAGGGGAGAGAATAGTTTACTGATCTTAAAAGCATAGTATTAAAGCTACATGAGATAAATAACCTGCAAGAAGATACAGAGCAATCAAACGTACTCAATGTAGAAAAGATTCACTAAAAATTGTGCACCAAAATGTGACTTATGAAACAGAAACTATGTCTTTAGATTTACAAAGCACTACAATAGATAGATGTTAACCCTATGAGAGCTATGCAAATTTGTTTTGGCTAGATTCCATGCTCTAGATGAGTTGTACAATAAATAATAGTGTGACCTCTATGTAAGTGACTATCAATACATGCTTGAAGAAACAGAAATGGCTCCTATGGCACTCTTGCAACATGATAGAGGACTGGAAATATTTGCCTTATGTGCCCAAGAAATGGTGGCCTGTTCTACTTGCCGATGTTTAAGTGTACGTTAAGTGTACGTATGCAGCAAAAGGAAGACACCTGCTAGTCAGAAGTCAGACAACATTGCCATAATTGTGCTTAACCATATGTTCACAAAGGGGACTATCCCACATGAGTTAGGGTCCTACCAAATTCACAGTCCATTTTGGTCAATTTCACGGTCATAGGATTTTTAAAATAGTAAATTACAGTGTTGTAATTGTAGGGGTCCTGACCCAAAAAGGTGTTGTGGGGGGTTGCAAGATTACTGTAGGGGGGGCTGTGGTACTGCTACCCTTACTTCGGCGCTGCCGCAGGCAGTTGCATTGCCTTCAGAGCTGGGCAGCTGGAGAGTGACGGCTGGGCAGCTGGGAGCCCAGCTCTGAAGGTAGAGCTGCTGCCAGCAGAAGTAAGGATGGCAGGGTATGGTATTGCCACCTTTACTTCTGTGCTGCTGCCTGCAGAGCTGGTCCCTCAGTCAGCAGCTGCCACTCTCCGGCCACCCAGCTCTGAAGGCAGCTGCACAGAAGTAAGGGTTGCTGTACCACAACCCCCCCCCAAAAATAACCTTGCGACCTCCCCCCACAACTTCCTTTTCGGTCAGAACCCCCAGTTTGAGAAATTCTGGTCTCCCCCGTGAAATTGGTGTTGTAGAAGGTAAAAGTACACAAAAGACCAGATTTCACGGTCTGTGATGCATTTTTCATGGCCATGAATTTGGTAGGACCCTACACATGAGAGTGAACCTATGGCATTTGTGGAAAGAAATGTTTTTCTGAGGGGCAACAAATGCTAGCCCTGTTTTCAATAACTATTTGTAAATAACACCTGTTTAAAAACAACACAACAAAAAAAACAAACAAAATGCAGATGCAATCTCATCATCATCTGCTTTTGATACGTTCCATCCTATCCACTACTCTTTATCTATTCATTATCTATTTTGATTTTAAGCCTTCTGGGTAAACGGCTGTGTCTCCTGGTCTGCAATGAACAGTGCCTAGCAGAGAAAGCACCTTGGGTCAGTATGTCACAGCAAGAAGCCAACTGACAGTCATGTCATCACAAATTTTCAAACTTCTGATTTTCACATAGGAGACACAGAGAAAATGCAGTTTCAGAAAAATTCACTGTGTAGGGACTGACTTAAAGTCTGAAGAAGAAGAAGCTGCCTTTGTGTTAACAGCCTACCAAGATGAAAAGGCTGATGCCCCAAAACAAATATGCAATTAATAGACACAAGCATGGAGTCACTGATAATCTGGGTCAACTGTAAATCTGATTTAGGAAATGCATCATCTTTATCTGCAGAACAAAACCAGACTAGTTTCAAAGACAAAGATTTAACATGTTCTGCTGAGAGTTGTGCCCCATGCCGGGCTTGTTCAAAATAAGTGACAAAGGAAGGATCAACTGCAAAACCTATACTCTACATCACCAAATGATTTCGTGTGTGGAAATATTGATACCACTGTTAGGTTGTTCCTTATGCATAATAAAAAAAGGTGGCAACCTTTGTTGACCAAAACACTATGGATGTTGGTATTAAGTCTCCTAGTAAAGTACCTCACCATGTTTCATAACTTGAGTGGGAAAAATAAAGGACTTCCAGATTTATTTATACAAAGGTAAGACAGCCACACCTGTATCCCAGAACACAGAAGAGAATGAGAGAACTATCTGAAAGGAACAAGAAAAATACAAAAGCAAGACATTATTAAAAAGATCTACCCTGTGGGGTTCTAAAGCTGTAGATGTCTTCAAAGCACAAAACGAAGATGCAGTGCACATTTGTGTGGTCATGCATTCTCCAAATGTAACATTTTAAAGTGGACCATCGTATGACACTGAATCTGGATGGACCTGCACACTACATTTTTAATGGAATTGGAATCAAGACCCCACTTAAAAAAGTGTTATAGTAACACAAACTATACCCCTAATCCAGGGGTCGGCAACCTTTCAGAAGTGGTGTGCCGAGTCTTCATTTATACACTCTAATTTAAGGTTTCATGTGCCAGCAATACATTTTAACGTTCTTTAGAAGGTCTCTCTATAAGTCTATATATTATATAACCAAACTACTGTTATATGTAAAGTAAACAAGGTTTTCAAAATGTTTCAGAAGCTTTATTTAAAATTAAATTAAAAGCAGGTCTTATCAGTTTAGTGTGATCCTTGCCCTTGCTTTTCCTTGCTGAGTTTTCCAATGTCTGGCACGTATTTGGATACTTTAAGCTGCACACAGGCTTCTGAGTGATCAGTTGTTAACCAGCTGGCAGAAGGTCAGCGGCTGGAACCCCAGATCGGCAGCTAAGGTGAGTGGAGCTGGCAGCTGGTAGGGCTGAGCAGGGCCAGAGGCCTGGACCCTGTCTGGCAGAGGACCTGCACTGGAACTCCAACCAGAAGCAAGGTGAGTGGGGCTGCGGCGGCAAGGGGTCAGCAGCTGGAACCCCAGAGCAGCGACTGAACTGCTCAGCCCGGCCCCGCTGTGGGGTTCCAGCCGCCGGCTCCTGTTAGCCAGGTCTCAGCCTGCTGCCAGCCTGGGGTTCCTTCACTCAGGCCACCAGCGGGCGCTGAGTGGGGCCAGCGGCGTGGACCCCGGCTGGCAAGGGGCCAGCAGCTGGAACCCCAGAGCAGCGACTGAGCGGCTCAGCCCGCCCCCCCCTCTGGAGTTTCGGCTGCTGGCTCCTGCCAGCCGGGGTCTCAGCCCGCTGCCAACCTGGGGTTCCTTCACCCAGGCCAGCAGCGGGCGCTGAGTGGGACCGGCGGTGGGACCCCGGCTGGCAGGAGCTGGCGGCGGAAACCCCAGAGGGGCGGCGGGCTGAGTGGCTCTGCCCGCCGCTGTGTGCCATCAAAAATCGGCTCGCATGCCACCTTTGGCACATGTGCCGTAGGTTGCCGACCCCTGCCCTAATCCATATCATCATGATTTCCACTCATATTGGATTGCACCATGCCCAAGGTGATCCTTTAAGTATAGTCAGCTATAGAAGTTGTCCAAAGCATTATCAGACAGATAATCACTCCTGTGACTAATATACTGACCTATTACGATGACGTGCTTGTCTTTGGAACAACTTGCCAAGAACACAGTGAAGCACTCAAGAATGTCTGAAAACACATGACTTTAATGCTAAATGAGGATGTGTACATTTTAAAAAGCCAACTGAAATCCTCTGTGCATATATTTTTTCAGTCAGCTCATTTCCCTAGAGGTCATAAAATCATAGAATATCAGGGCTGGAAGGAACCTCAGGAGGTCATCTAGTCCAACCCCCTGTTCAAAGCAGGACCAATCCCCAACTAAATCATCCCAGCCAGGGCTTTGTCAAGCCTGACCTTAAAAACCTCTAAGGAAGAAGATTCCACCACCTCCCTAGGTAACCCATTCCAGTGCTTCACCACCCTCCTAGTGAAAAAGTTTTTCCTAATATCCAACCTAAACCTCCCCCACTGCAACTTGAGACCATTACTCCTTGTTCTGTCAGCTGGTACCACTGAGAATAGTCTAGATCCATCCTCTTTGGAACCTCTTTCGTGGCATCTGGCCTTCCTGCTGCTGCCTGGGTATCTCAGGGGCTTGTACCCACCTCTGAGTTCCAGGGGTCAGTGCAGGAATAAGATGTGTTGGTACTTTTCCAGGCTCTGCCCACAACCAAGCTTCACCCCTTCACTCAAAACAAGCTAGGAGATGGCTCAGCCAAGCAATGGTGTAGATTTCCAGTCATTTTATAGACATAGGTAGTACTTAATTTCACTTTGCATTTTGCAACTCTGGCTTCTCCACTTCAGTTTCTTCTAAAATCATGATTAAAAAGCACATGCGGAGGAAAGTATATAATTTTATTTATGTACATTTAACAGGACAGCCTCCTTCTGAATGCCTCCTCATGGCTAGGGGTGGCTCTGCAGCAGCCTGCTTCATTTCCCCCCTTGGTTCCTTGAGGGAAAAAAAAGCTTTCACAAGTCTAATAACAGCCTTTCTTAGGGTTTAGTTTTATTTACATAAAGTTCAAAATAAGCTCAAAAAGATCATCCACCCTAGTCTTAAAATGAGCACAGCCCCTCCTCCCTGAGGTATCGTGTGTGACTGTTCTGTAAGCCGTTAAAAAAGATACGTCTGCTCTGCCTTTTTTGCCTTCTCACAGAAGGAAAACAAAACTTCCAGCAGTATCTTTCTACCTAGCCACAGTTCCCTTCCTCAGGGACCACTGCAGGAGACTTCCTGCAGCTTCACACTACAATCACCCTTTGGCTGTCCACACACCTGTTTGGGCCCATTGCTGTGTCTAGACATTTTGGATGACAGTTGTGGTGTACAGTGCTTCTTTTGATGGGACAAAACTTGTGACTCTTCCTTTTCCATGGGGACCTTGCCACTGGGCCATGTGTTTGTAACTATAAGGCTAAATTGCTGCATTGCACTTTAAGGGCGACCCCTGAAAAGGATTCAGAATTGTCAGTCAGTGCAGATTGAATAAGGCATTCTGAGCACAGAACATCAGTGCTCCATTTTCTGTACTGGATTCCTGCTAACTTGTGAGGGAACGTGGGGTTCTAGTTCTAATCCTCCATTTGGTATGGGAACGTGTTATCTGAGGGATTGTCTCCCTTCCTGTGTTCCTGTAACCGATGGAGCACTGTTGTTATGGGGGATAGAGAGATTTTCCTCAGCAGGGAAGTATTCTTATGGACTTCAGAGTGTACTTCTAGGAGCCTACTCCTTCCATGGCTGTAGAAGAGCCAGAGTCTGAGGGCAATATAAGAACGATTTGGGTATTTTTGGTCAAGTTTTTGATTGATCTTTAAGCAGTAATATAGAATAGGAGGGTTTTTTTAAGTGAGCAGAAGGGTTTGTACCTCTGTAGAGACCTGGTAGATATTTCTAGAATACATGAACTAACTTCACACAGACTATTCACAGAACAGCTAAGAAGTTACAACTTTCATTGTTGTTAAGCTAAACTGGATTCAAACCATTAACTTTGAAGTGAAAATCTTTCTGTTTCATTATGAGTTCCCCGAATCATCTGCTACTCTTCCACTAGTCTTTCTTCACCATAAACTTTAGACCAAGCCTCCAATATTGTCATTACTTTATTTGTACAGCCTAAGAGTTTTTGCCCAAATATGTTTAATATTACGCTTTTAAAAAAATGGTACAAGGGTTTATTCCTGGAAGACAAATCACTTCCTCTTTTCACTCCACCTAAAGCTAATATAGGTCATTATTTGTGCATTTAATATTTTTATCTTTAATGTGTATTCTTGCATTTGTTGTTTTCAAAGCTGTTATAAAGTTATTTGAACACAACTCTGATAAAGGAAAAAATAAATTATTTCAACAGAAGTTATTGTTTGGCTATGAGGCTTGTATAACTTGTAGTTTTGGGATCTTCATTTGATGCCCAGTAATTTCCAGGTGGAATTCAAATGTTGGTTTTAACCTGCATGGTCCTAAAAGTTTTGGGGCCCAGTTTTGTGGGAAATAGATTATTTTCTTTGGACATATAGCCAAAGCTGAGATCAGCAGAGGCTCTTGAGCTGATTCTCCTTCACTCCAAACAACAAAATTGCTGTTAAGATGTTCTTTGAGAGGGGTCCTCAGACTGGAATTCACTCCCCTCATTCTGCCAGAGCTCGGATCTGTTAACATTTCAGACATATTGCAAAACCCCTTTTTTTCTTCCCAGGCATTTGGGAAGTGGGTGGGCTGAGGTTTGGAGGTATTGTCTTTGTTATTTTGCCTTCTGCAGAGACGTTTTCATTTATTACCATGTTTACTAGGGCATGTTTGTATATTTATTGCTGGAGTGGGATTTAATCCGGTCTATTAATTTTCATAATAAATATCTTAATGTAGCGGCGGCCAGAGTCTGAGATGAGTGCTTGTTTGTTTTACAAACATAAATAAATGGTTGCCTCCTCCTGTATCCCTTGTCAAAGTTCACTTCCTAATCTCTACTTAGTTTTTAACTTTTGTGCAAGAAAGGATATTCTTAACTTATTTGTATCCCTTAGAAAGACAGTATGGACTCTACCTCCGTTATATAGGAGGACTTTAGAATTAGGCAGCTACTTTGCTAGCCTAATATAGGCCCTGATCCTGCAATTTGTTCCTTGTGGTCAGACGCCTGTGTCCATACAGAACCCCTTCAAAAAGCAGCGAAGTTCTGCGTAGGTCCAGTGTTCTGGAGCTGAGTATGGACAAAAAGGAGCAGAAAGGGAAGCGGGGGGGAGGGGTCGTCAGAGGGGTGTACACACACTTTAGGCAGATAGAGAGAAAAATGTATGGAAATTGTAAATATTACAGGTGAAATCCCGGCTCCATTGAATTCAATGGAACTCTTGCCATTGGCTTAATGGGGCCAGGATTTCACCCTACGATTTCATGTGCTGTGGAACTTTCCCTTTTTACTATTCTAGAGCTAACAGAGATATTATACATTAAAAATGCTGAATGGATCGCAAAGGAACAGACCCAATAATGAATCTGGATTAATTTGTATAAAGAATAGTATAAATAATAGAATGAGATTAAATTATGTTTTCTAACTTGAAATCAGAGGTCTTGATGATCCCCATATTTGACTATATTGTGCAGGAGGAGAGGAGGACTTGCAGCTTCATGTTTTCTCAATTGTAGCAAGTTATCAGATTTTGAATGAGCTACTATATATCATGTCTGCTAAAGGTAAAAATGTATTCTTTATCAAAGGTATGTTGCAAAGCATCATGGGGTGACATTTTCCAATCACCATCTAAATCTGCCTGACAAAGCTTTAAAAGAAATAAAACACAACTAAAAGTTCCAGTGTTTAGTCTAAAAACACATATGGCTGAGGTTGCTGTTTTAGGCTATGTGAACTAACTGTAGAAGTCTTTTGTCAGCTCTTCGTCCCACTAAAGCCTTGTCAGCATGAGTAATGTGTTAATTTGCTGACTTTTTGCCTTGATGTTTTGAGTTAAGTTTCCTATAAAGAGTTTGTATTTTTTTGTTTTAATGCCTTTCCATATTTTAAAGATACATTTGGAGAACTGTATCTCCAGTGCTTGCTCTTTAGAATCACCGGGAGTAAAAGGAAATCCTTTCAAGATTGTATCTTTGTGAAGAAATCTGACCTGGTCTGCACTACAGAGTTTTGTCAACAAAAGTTATGCCGATATACAGCAACCGCTTTAATTAAACCACTGTCTACACTATGCTCCTTGTATTGGCAGAATGCATTCACATTAGCAGCTCTTACATTGACACAGAGCAGTGCACGGTGGGTAGCTATCCCGCTGTGCAACTGGACACAGGGAGCTTTGGGAAGGGGTTGCAATGCTTCATGGGACAGGTTCAGCGTCACATGATGCAGGTTTCTTAATCCTGTCGTTCCATAGGCCTCCTACTATATTGCCAGGTGCTTTTCAACTGAAATGTGGGGGATGAGTGTGTATGGAGGGGGGGAGTGTATGACAGGGAGTGTGTGTGTGTGTTTGGGGAGGAGGAGTGTGTCAGCATGCTGACTCTTTAAATTCAGACAGCAGATGGAAGCACACACCCACACACGCAGTCTCTGCCTACCTGCCACTGTGTTCCTAGTGCTGGAGAGAGCAGGATTCCACGTTAATGATTTGCTGGTTGCTGCCGTATGGTCAGCTGTCTGAACTTCCCGAAGCTTTGAAAGGGGAGGGGCATGTGCCTGTGTAACTGGAATGCAGGGCAGCCAAGTTCAAAATAATGAGCAGAGTGGTCACGGCGGGCATTGTGGGATACTGGGGGAAGCCAGTGATGTCGACATAACAAATGGCAGCGTCTACATTGACGGTTTGTCACTTTAACTTTGTCGCTGAAAGATTTTGCCTCTCGTCGTGGTGGGGTTTTTTGGTCAGAAAAACAGGAGAGTTTTGCCAACAAAAGTGACATTGTAGTGTGTATGCCTCCACTGTTTTGTCTCCACTGTTTTGCCGACAAAACTGTGCAGTGTAAACAAGGCCTTAGAGAGAAGAAAAGAGATGAGGGGCCCTGTAAACTGGTGAAGTGGCCAAACAGGAAAACAAAGATACAGTTGCCATCACCAGGGTCCTTTCCTTAAGGAAAATTATAAATTATAAAAAAAAATCAAGATCACATAAATAATACTTAATAACAGAAAAGCCTTACTTTCATTTCAGCTAACTACCATGATCCAGGGTGTGGAGCCCTATCTAACTATTACTATAATACCAATACTATACCAAGTATTCTCCCAATTTGATCTTCCAAACCACTCTTAGGCCTGGTCTGAACTAGGAAAATTACTCATTGCTAATAATATGCCATGAAATGGTACAAGCATGGTGTATCCTGGTCTATGCATTGCAGTTGACCCATGTTCAGAATGATTCAGCTGTGCACATTGATGATACCTGTTATCAGCAAGGGGTAATGCTCCTAGAGTAGATCAGATCTTATAGATCTCCCCACTCTTCTCTTACATTAAGGAGACGATTGTGTACTGTGTACAATGCATGTATATATGAACAATGGGTGAAATCATACTGTCTTG
This sequence comes from Trachemys scripta elegans, assembly GCF_013100865.1. NCBI lineage: Eukaryota > Metazoa > Chordata > Testudines > Emydidae > Trachemys > Trachemys scripta. The sequence continues at coordinate 89,435,409 of NC_048302.1, forward strand.
TTCAGTGATCTCCTCAACTCACATAAGCTGAGAAAGGTCAGATCCCTTGGAGGTTTCTCTTCTGTGATGTGTTTCAGGAAATGATATGGGTGATTTAGTAAGTTGTACTCTTCCTCTGAGTCAATACTGAACCAAATGTTGTCCTAGCCAGGTGCCATGGGACACTGTGCTGCTGGACGGTGCAGTGTTATGGACAAGGTGTAAGACTAAGGAGCCCTCTGCATGTGCTCATTAAAATTCCCACCGTAATTTTCCCAAGAGTAGAAGTGTTAGCCCAGTGTCCGGGAGAGGTATTGGAGTGATTTCGGTAGCTTACTTAAATTTCCCCATATGTTTGAATGAGAGAAGTTACTTTTCACTTTGTGTCTTAAATTGCTCTTTGGCATTGCTGTATGTTGTTAAATATCAGCCAAGTGCCTTATCTAAAATGACTGCACTTCAATCATGGATGAAGTGATCCTGTAGAAAAGAACTATGCAGTCCAAACTTGCTAGTGTTAACACGCAGGGCAAAACTCCCGTTGATTGCAGTGGAATCAGGAACAGGCCCATAGCTGTGAAACTTATTTTCTGAATGAAAAGCATCGCATAAATATAATCCATCGTCATTAAAAATGTTTGTTCAGCTATTTATGATTATTCACTGTCGTGAAATGTTGGTAATATGCTCTGTTTTTCTTTTAACAGGTAGAGTCACCCCAGAACAGCTCAGTTCATACATTAAGCTTTTCAAAAACAATTCCAAAGCTCTCAGGAACCACTGTGGACTTCTACAGCTTGTGCTGGCCACAATCCAGGTTTTAAAACACCCCCAGAATGCCAAATGGGACAGCTTCTTAGCCTTTGAAAGGCTACTTTTGCAGGTACAATATTAGATAAGCTTACTTAACTTTATACTAAGTAAACAATGTAATTTTTACGTAGTTAGTTTTAAATATTTTTGCCCAATTTTATTTTTGCATAATTTGTTTGGGCTATATGATATTATTAAAAAGCTACCTCCTGAACTTATGTTTTTCATACATTTCAAGCTATTTAAAAGAATGGGAAACTACACAGTTAATATTTTTGTAGTTTTTAATTCTAATAATTTTAGACACAAAATTAAATATTACAGATGAAGGTACATAAAATAATTTGAATTGTGATTGGAACATTTGCATACTAAATTGCAAGATGACAGCATAGATTTATGTCACTGGTTAGGATCACTATTAAGCTTTAAAATAATAATGATAAATAATGGGCTTATGGAGCCAAGACACAGTCAAATTCAGAGATGACTTAAAGTGGTAAGTTCTATACCTTTATGTGAGTGTAAGCTTGTGTAATTTACATATTGAGTGGGTGAGATTTAATAGGGAAAGCCACCATTAGGAGAACGTGATATTAATTTGTTCCCTCACACATTCATACTGTCACTGACAACTTCTTACAATTTCCTGTTGGAAGTGACACTCTAACCAATATGTAATTTATATTTCTATCTATGCTACCACTGAACTTTAAGAGTAGATGGTATAGTGAACAGACTGTATCCTGCTTAGCTTGGATACAGCAGGGGTTTTCAAAAGAGTCTAAGGGAGTTAGGTGCAGGTAGTGTAAAGTGGGTGGCTTAACTCTTATAGGCCCTCTTCAAATTATCACTCTCTGGAGCACGGCAGAGTGAGCACACAATTAATGTCTTGGATAATAGAGTGGAGAGTATGCTTATAAAATTTTCAGATGGGGGGCGGGGGTTGCAAGCACCCGGGAGGACAGGATTACAATTCAACATGATTTTGACAAATTGGAGAATTGATCTGAAATCAACAAGATGAAAATTAATAAAGACAAGCGCAAAATGGACAGGCAGCTAATATGGAGATATACCTATCTCATAGAGCTGGAAGGGACCCTGATAGGTCATCGAGTCCAGCCCCCTGGCTTCACTAGCAGGACCAAGTACTGATTTTGCCCCAGATCCCTAAGTGGCCCCCTCAAGGCTTGAACTCACAACCCTGGGTTTAGCAGGCCAGTGCTCAAACCACTGAGCTATCCCTCAAATGCACAGCTACAAAATGGGAATAACAGGCTAAGTGGCACTACTGCTGAAAAGGGTCTGTGTGTGTGTGTGTGGGGGAGCTATGGTGGATCACAAATTGAATATGAGTCAATAAGCGATGTAGTTGCTTAAAAGGCTAATATTGTTCTGGGGTGTAATTGTCCCAGTCTGCTCGGCCCTGTTGAGACCTCAGTTGGAGTACTGTGTCCAATTCCAGGTGCTTCACTTTAGGAAAGATGTAAATAAATTGGAGAGAGTCCAGAGGAGAGTCACAAAAATGATAAAAGGTTTAGAAAACCTGACCTATGAGGAAAAGTTAACAAAGCTGGGTATGGTAGGTCTTGAGAAAAGAAGACTGAGTGAGGACCTGATAACAGTCTTCAATATGTTAAGGGCTGTTTTAAAGAGGTTGGTGATCAGTTGTTCTGCATGTTCTCCATGTCCACTGACGGCAGGACAAGAGTAATGGGCTTAATTTGCAGCAAGGGGCATTTAGGTTAGAAATTAGGACAAACTTTCTAATTATAAGGGTAGTTAAACTCTGGAACAGGCTTCCAAGAGAGGTTGTGGAATCTCCATCATTTAGGGTGACCAGGCAGGAAGTTTGAAAAATCGGGACGGGGGTGGGGGGTAATAGGAGCCTATATAAGAAAAAGACCCAAAAATCGGGACTGTCCCTATAAAATTGGGACATTTGGTCACCCTCATTGCAAGATTTTAAGAATAGGTTGAACAACCATCTGTCAGGGATGGTCTAGGATTTACTTGGTCTTGCCTCAGTGTAGGAGGCTGGACTTGTTGACTTCTCAATGTCCTTTTTAGCTCTACATTTCTTTGATTCTATTAATTTTTTCTGTGGCATGCCCCTGTGGCATGCCCCTGGGGCAGCAGAGCAAAACACTACCCCTTACTATGGGCTGTGTTCATCTGGCACAATCTAGCCCAGAAGATTGTAAAGTATGTATTAGTGGCCGGAATCTTCCACCCTTATTCACAGTGACTAGCACTTTATTCCATGAGTAGTCCCATCTGTTTCAATGAGACTGTTCTAAGGGAAGGATTATTCACAATGAGTAAGGGTTGCAGAAACTTGTTCTAAAATATCATAGGTGGATAAATACATTTAGGCGGCTTAAAATATCTATTTTTTCCTGCAAAAAATACAGCCTTAGTAGCATTTAACATTTTACTGCAGTATTTAGAACAAAGTTTAGAAAAGGGCAGATGTTATTTGAACACAAATTAATATAGATTGGCTTGACAAATACATTTTGTTGAGTCATAAAAATAGTTTTACTCCTACTGGCGTAATTTCTGTCTGACAGCAGGTTAAATGCATTTAATCTACCGACACTGTATGACATATAGTTGTTCTTCACACTTTCTCCTGAGCCAAAAGTATCCAGGGCAGATTTTATTATGTAGATATATCTAGTAAATGAAGTGGATTTAAATTGCCATCTATCTCACCTATGATTGTATCCCCATATTTGGACTCATACAGTGGAAAAGACAGATTATTATCTATGATGTTTAGAAATATAATGCTTGGAAAATAATTTTAATTGGAAAAGCAAAGCTTCTTATTTCTACAATATATCACTGATATTTTTGTGTTACTCTTCAGAAGGAAACATTTTATTAGCAGGAGATTACTGAATTTTTTTTTTTCAAACATGGCAGACCATAGATGCTGAAAGCAAACAGCTGTTTTCACAATTTTTTTGTTTTTTTAAAGGGAGATCCCTCTTTAGTAGGAAGTTGTTCTTCTCTGTTATAATAGCTTTGGGATAAACTCATGGTAAGAAGTGTAAAATTCAACATAATAAAACTGTTAAACTAAAACAATATTACATTTAGAGCTAAACTGCCCAAAACCAGGAAAGGAAGTTCCCTTAACCCAGTCCTTTTGTCTAAAAATCACTACATAATACTGGGCCTTGCTATATGCTTTATTCTATTGTAAAATGGGGAACAAAATAGTTAAAAGTGCAGTAACATTGTTTTGCAAAGCACTTGGAAAGTCAACATGGATTAGTAGACTCAACCCTGGACTAGGGGGCCATTACTCCTGTGGTCTGATCTAAGTTTTGTCAGTGGTTTTGTTGTGTACTACTGTGTAAGTCATGTAATCTAAGGGTTTGTCTACACTTAAAATATGACTGTTATTTGGCTAACCTTAGGATCCATGACCAACTAAAACTCCCCCAGCTTTTGTCTACCACCTGACTTAGGCTGCAAGCTTTTTGGGCTGGGATTGTGTCTTGCTGTGTTTGGACATTACATGGCACATTGTGAGTCCACCATAATTCAATAACAATTAATAATAGATTCCTGGGTGCCAGAGCTGTTGGCCTCTACCCCACCTACCATTCACTGCTGGAAGTGACATCAGGGAGCGTGGAGCTCCCTTTTCTTCAAAATCTATCAATGCCAGTTATTTAGTTGACAAGAGTGGGGCTTCAGAGAGAGGCAAGGTACCTCCAGCCTCTGAGGACTAGGAATAGCAGACCAAGACTGAAACCAGAACTCTTATTCTGTATATCTGACACTGTATTATGCGGCTGTTAAACTTCCAGGCCAGCTCAGGAATTAGGTTATTTTAGTAGAGTGTTAGGTTTTAGTGTCTCCTGGTGATGTGAGTAAGTCAAATACTGTGGTGATGGGAGCTAGAGAAGTAACTAAACAGATAAATATTGGCAGAGTACAATATTTTCATGGTCTCAGAGTCCACAACATAATTAGTTGTTTTAACCTTTGTTTTATTTACTTTGTTCTTTATCTCACAAAATGTTTTGAAAGGCAGAATAGTGGGCTTTTTGTTCTGCTAAGCTTCTTGAAAAAATAAAATTTTATGCATATATATTTGAAAAAGAGAAAAAAAAATTTAATGCCAGCTGGTCATTCCAGTGTTTTTATTCCTCTCCTAAAGGAAAGTTATGAGGTTAATAAAATGACATCATTCTCTCTCCTGTGAATGCCATAGTGCAAGCTAAGGAAAAAGGAGTGGAAAAAACTATAATACAGATGAACATTTTACATTACAGCTAGTGTTTAAATGCATTGTACACCATACTCTGTGTACCTAGCCTCCATTTTGCCAGAAGTTGGGAGTGGACGACAGGGAATAGATCACTTAATGATTGTCTGTTCTGTTGATTCCCTCTGAAGCACCTGGCATTGGCCACTGTCAGAACACAGGATACTGGGCTACATGGACATTTGGTCTAACCCAGTAGGGCTGTTCTTATTTTTCAATAACAAATATAAGTTAACATTAAAGGTAATAACTTTGAAGTGTGGGTATGCAGTGATTCCACCAGGTGCTGTGATTCTGTCCCATCTCGTCAGATGAAACAGGATCTGGCTGGCTCAGTACTTAAACAGGTGACATCATGGTTCTTATTTATTTGTGTAGGCAGCACACGCACACATACGCATGAAAACACTGTCCCTGTACCAAGGAATTTGCAAACTAAAGGCATGATTCTGCCTGTTGTGCTGCATGGACATAGGACTCCACCTGCGTGAAGTTTACTATAAGATTGGGACCTACATACCTTTATTACAGTACATCCTGAAGGAAGTGGTATTCATCATTCATATGGGTGACAGCATTCACTCTGAATACGAATCCGAAGCCTGAGCACAGTGTTCAGGAGCGCTATTTAGGGTGCAGAATTCTTGACATCCTTAAGGGCCCATTGCACTGCTCATTAGTCAGTTATGGATACAAAGCTGCTGCTAACACATGAGAAAAGAGTAACACACAGTCTGCTTCCTCTGTTAGTGAATGAAGTTCTTACCTCAGCTTCTTATATCTATAATTCTTACATTGGTTTATATACCTCTATCCCGCTATAGCACGACCCGATATAACACGGGTTCGCATATAGCGCGGTAGCAGCAGGGCTCCAGCGGCGATGTAAAGGGTCCGGGGCTCCGGCGGCTGCGGGGAGCCCCGGGCCCTTTAAATCATCGCTGGAGCCCTGCCACTGCTACCCCGATATAACGGCGTTTCACCTGTAACACATTGGGGATTTTTGGCTCCCCACGACCGCATTATATCGGGGTAGAAGTGTATTGTGAATTTTGCATAGTTTTGTTAGACCTATTTAAACCATTTTGCATTCTGCCATTGCATTTCCACTGTTATTGGTATCATTAATATCTATTCTTTTTATAACTGGATTTTTTAAAAACTTGGCAGTTTATGCAAGTAGCCAATGTACAGCCCCACACAATCCTGTCACACTCTCATCTCCTGTCACAGATTTCCGCCGCTTGTTTATTACACGCACCTGTTGTATCTTATGTTAATTTAGACTGTAAGCTCTTTGGGTCAAGAATTCTTTCCTATGTGTTTATACAGCATCCAGCAAAACAGGGCCCCGAGTTAATTGTGACTACTTAAGTGCTTCTGTAATAGAGATAATAAAATAATGGCCTACATTTTCAGAAGTTACTACATACTTCGAATGCCTTTATTTTTGGGTGCCCAGCTTTGCACACCAGAGCTCATATTCAGCATTTTTTGAAAATCAAAAATTCATTAATTCAAGGGATTTCAAGCTGGACACCCAGAAATTGAGGCACCCAAAATGACTAGACACTTTTGAAAATCTAAGCCATAGGTAAAATTTTATTAGGGATGAATTAATTTCCCATCTTTAGAAGAATTTGTTTTTCTCTCTTGCTAGGTTTTTGAACTCGAAGAAAAAAAGAAATAGGAGTAGGAATTATAACTCCTCCATATTTAGTGCAAACATAGGTTCAGCTGTTTCTGTTGATAAAAGGGTTAAAGAAAACGGTTTTAAGGATTTCTAAAACTACTTGACAAAGGCTGAAAATATCTTTCATTATGCAGCATTGGAACAATCATAATGAGATGTTAGGAAGTCCTTTTATGCCCATGGAGCAGCAGCTTGTTTGTAGTCCTCCCTAGAAAATGAAAAGTACCCTGGCTGTGATTCTCTTTTAAGAGAAGAAATGTTGTGCAGCCAAATAAAATTCATACAAAGCCTTTAAAGTGAACACCTAGTGAAGAAACAACTTTGTTAAATGAACAAATGTTTACAGCAATAAAACTTAAAAAGCCTTGGGAAAAGAATGCTGACTGTACTAAGTGAATTGGAGCTGTTAAATGAATTTCTTGTGTACCAAAACAAAACACGTGCTCTAAAATATTACTGTCTTATTAAATAAATGATTGTTAGGGGAGCTAACTGTTAAGAACATATATATTATTTTATAATAAGAATAAGCATTTAACAGATTTAACAAATTTTTCTTGTCAATTTTCCCATGAATAACATAAGAAAATCATATTGCAATTGGTATGGCTTGCTTTCTAGTAGTACCATATAAGATTCAGTTTTATAAGCACATTAGTCATTTGAGATTTGTTGGAGACGTTCATCAGCTTCATGGGAATGTCTATTGAGAGTTACAGGTCTCTATACTCCTGTCAATCACATGTCACTCTTACTCTGTTTCCCCTACGCCCCCAGATGTATTATTAACTGTTAACTTCCTATTAAATATTTCACTAATAGGGATCAAATGCCAAGTACTGTGATTGTGCGAAGTACAGAGGTAAGGAATATGGGAATATTAGTGATACAGGGAGCTAATTGCTATGTACCTTTTAAAAACATTTGTTTTCCAAGTATATAAATTAATTTGTTTAGAATTTTTATAGAGATTTATTTACTCACAAAGACACAGATTCTGCCACCTTTACTCAGTGTCAGTAGTCTCTTACTCTGTGAGTAAATCCCACTGATGGCTCTATTTAATGAATAAGGTAGTACTCAATGGGAGTAAAGGTGGAAGAATCTGGTCCAAAACCCCTACATTCTTAAACAGATTATTGTAAATTTTATTAAATAACTTCAGCACAGTTTTCCTTAGTATAAAATTAACGAATTCCACAAGTTGTAGTGAGTGATCAAAAATGCAGAAACTTTTCAGAAAACAGGAAAAATGAGTCCAATGCACCACCCAGGTTTTTTGGCTCACCAAATGTACAGAAAAAGGAATTGGACATATTTCAGAGCTAACAAAGTGATGGATTCCAAACCCCCCTACATCTTGTAAATGTATAATATGGAAAAGAAATGGTGTCTTTAGATGTGGCCTTTGTGGTCCCATAAAAACAAACACAACTATAAAGTATTCCCTGTTGTTCCTTTTGCCTCCTGGTAACAGAATGCCCAAAGGAAGACACCCGTTCTAATTTTCATTTTGAGTTTGTTTTCACAGTATTGAATTAACTGGAGGTAAAATCCTAGAGAAGACAAGACAGCTTGTAATTTTCACACAAGCTAGCAAGTCAAGATAAACCCTAGACTCTCCCATAGTTTTAACTCAGCCTGCTGTAGGAAAGCCTTGGGTTTACCTTGACCTGCTAACTTGTGTGAAAACAGACTGCCTTGTCTTCACTAGAATTTACCGTGTTTTAGTTACCTCAGGTTAAGAACACATCTATTTTCCTAGCGAAAACATACCTAAAAAGGACTGGAAAGGCAGCTTATGAGTGTGCTCTGGTCTACACTTTCTGTGGAACGAGTTCTCTGAAAAAGAAAAAAAAAAAAAAAGTCCACACAAAGCAAAGGTAGCATAAAGAGAGTGTGACTGGGTTTTAGTCCTACTATTCCAGATTTCCATTCTTTGCAGTACTGTTCTTTGTGGACATTGAAACAGTCCTCCCAAAGATCCATCCCTTATGCTTGTGTGGTGTGTCTCTGGAGGGCAAACTCAGTCAAGTTGGATTCCTCAATTTGGCATCTCTAGACTAGGAAAAGAGGTCTTGTTTTAATGCATTTTAGCTAACATGATTTTAAACAGGGCTTAATACAGTTAGTGTAGACAGGGCAAGTAGTGTTTGAAAATAAATTTGGCTGGTCAGGGTCCTATCTCTGGGGGAGCCAGGCTTCTACTTTCTGTTCCGCATGACAAATTACCAGAGGCTTCACTGCTTAAACAAAAGAAAACCCTCTATCTCAGAGAGGAGTAACATATGAGGATTTAAATAATCTGAAAACAATGGTGGGCAGGCACAAATGTATCTCTTGCTAGTACACGAATAATTGATATATATATACACATATACACATACACATAACTAATACATAAACCAAGCCCAACAACATGCAGTGTTATGGATTGATTCTTAGATCTGCCCAAGTAGAAAATGTCTGAACTTCCTGGGGAAATGGAAAGAGTTTCTCTTTCTTTCTTTCTTGACTCTCCTGTCCTTGCAGCTTCCTTCCTGTGTTATAGTGAGTCAACACTATAAGGCATTCAGACTTTCTCTCTGAACTTTCCTGAGCTGTGCAAAGGACTCTCTGCAGCCCTCCTGCACCTGGCTTACTCCTGAGATGCATGAGAACTACATTAAGCACACTCTAGAGGGGACAATGGTGGCTCTGTGTCTAAGGCTGACTGGGGGCCAGTGTGGTCCCAGTGCAACTTAGAACAATGTAAGGGCTGATCTAAGCTACTTGGTAACAGCCCTGGAGGGCACAAAGGGGAAGACTTAGACTAGACCTGGATATGACCTCCAGTATTTAGGCTGATGCTACCGTCCTGATATTTTCTCCACCTAACTTTATTTGGCCATTGTAGCTGCTTTTGAATTTGTCCTATTACCTTTTAATGCAGTTCTTTAGTAAGAATGTTTTGGTCAAATACAAAATGAAACAAATGTGAAAGCGAAAAAAAAATCGAATTTCCTCTTTGTGAGTCTGCCTGACTTTCTCTCACTGTGGTGATTTGCCTCTGTGCAAGTTACCTCTAAAGGAATTGTCCTTAGTTTATTTTGTGCATTAGTACCTTTAGAACTAGTACAGTGTGCTTCCATGAGTGTTCCGAAGATTCTGATTAGCCAGGTCGGCTCTGGAAATATAGTGACTCTCTGAGATGTAAAACTCATATATTCTAATGAAGTCTGACAGTAGTTCATTTGTGTAGCTGTATCTGTTAAATCATGAAGATAGTTGACTGGCATATACTCACAGATTGGAGCGCAATGGAGTTGACAAAAGTTTAGTATCTCCTCATGGCTCTTATGCAAACTGCTTTTGTGAAAGGGTAGCTGGTTGATTACTCCTGTAATAATCTTGCTTCTTTAGAGTTAGTTTATATCCATTTCTAACTTAGACTACTAATGATAAGTCATTTTCTGAATGGTTAAAATATCTGGTTGTAGTGACAGTAGATAGATGAGTTAGTTCATAAAACACTACAATGCACCAGAAGTGTCTAGTTGATGTTTGATTTATTCTATGGGAGTAAAATTTCAGTAAATGATGGTAGTAAATAGCACATTGCCTTTTCCCATTCTCTTACTAATAGTCTACCTTGTTTCAGCTTGTCTTATTAAGAGCCTGTCTTGTTTACAGATTTGAAGGGTGTGAGTTTCTGTTTTTCCACAGGAAAAGAACAGATTTTTTAAGAGCAACTCATTGGTTCACACTTTTTTTTATAACAAGACTCTGGGGTTTTTATTCGGTCTTGTGGTTGTGTATCGTACATTCACTTGCATTTCCTGGCCTTGATCTTCCTCAGGTAGAATTCTAGTTCCTTGCCTTCCAGAATATAGCCGTCTGCTCGGCCATACTGTCCAGGTCTGGAGGCGATGCAAGCAAGCAGCTTTCCCTGCTGGAATTGCTCCTTCAGGATGCTGCTAATGCTGAAAGGGTATCCATTACTTTTCACTACATCTATGGCAGCAACAGCCTAAGGGGGGGAAAAAGTTGCTAAATATTGAAGTGAACATCAGTGATTGAAGTAGGTAAGGAAGTTGATACCATATTATTTTTGTTTCCCCTTTTGCTTATTTCAGGAGCAGAGATTTACCATTGTATTGATGGTGTACCTGTCTAGATTTAATTGGCAGTGGGTTTAATATACACATCATCTGTGAATTTATACCCCAGAGAGCTGCCACGCATTTTTGGGGATTGGGTAGCTGAGAAAATTAATAATGGGATACTGAACCTTTGGCTTCTGGGCCATAGGTTCAGATTTCAACCAGCTTTGTAGCTGTTGTTCTGACAAAAGTCCTCTTGAACTCCATGCAAATTCAGTCCACACAGTGCTATCAAATTTGTACCACAAATATTACTACCTGAAGATAGTTTGGTGTCCAGTGTGAAATTGGGGCTTTCCTGCTGGACGGCCGTCCACACAACAAAAGCTACTTGTGTTCTGCTGGCAATTTTGGCAGAGACGCTAAGGACAGATTGGTCATGGAAACTGAACTACCTTTTCACTTCCTGGTTGGGACACACAGATGGAGCCGTGTGGGAAAGCTTGTACTACTACTTCCCAAGCCGTACTTGTTCAGTAAACCAAAGGAGAACTATAATCTCCAGATTTGTTAGTCAAGTATCCTTCGTGAGTACTAAAGGTGCCTTGCTTTTTCTTCAGTGTTATCAGTATGTGCAGCGAAAAAGGGTTCCACATGCATGAAAGTTGTTGGGGCAGATGATGGCTTTCTTTAATACAGGTTTTGCTGTATATAATGAGGAAGGAATTCAATATTTTATAAAAGAGGTACATCATCTTAAATAGCTATCTCACAGAGGGAGTAATATATTTCATGCGGATAGATTCTATAAGAAGGGTGGAAACACAAACTTATGTATGACCAGTTGACCTATTTTTCTGGCCTGAAGAACTATAAAACAATTTACATATTTTTTGTTGTTTTTAAAACACTTGCATGTCATCTTTGCGCAATTACTATTACATATTGAATTGATTAGATTAAACTACATTGTCACATTATTCTCTTGAATCCAAGTGCCATATGTGCTTCACATCTGGTGAACATTCAGGGGCCTTCTGAAAAGCTCCACCACATTTTGTGCTTGGAAATGAGTACTACAAATATAATGCTTTTTAATCTGCATCTTCTGTTGGCTGGAAGCAGAGCACACTGAAGACTAAAGCAGCTATTGCGCAATTATAATACCGCCAAGGATAACTATAATAAATTCAAGAGATTAGCTGCTTCACTATTGGTCCGCCTTTCTTGCATCTGTGTATGATAATGCTTCTTTGATGTTCCATTGAAATCACAATGGATTGTAATGACTAGACTAGTATTTCAGGCAGCATTGGAGATGCGGTCCTTCTGGCCATGTCTAGTAAGTTAGGCATGAGTTAAGAGGCTTAGAATGGAGGGAAAAAATCCTGCTATGTTTATAGCAATCTGTATGCTTTTTTCCCTTCATTTCAGTTTTGTTTTGTTTGTTGTAATTACTGTATTACTGATTCTAAATGAATTCTGATGGGGGTATTCCATTAAAAATGCTAGCACAGTATGAAATATTAAAAAAGAGAGGTGGGTAAGGAAACTAAATGAGATGCAACTATTAACCTAGAAAAATAGGAACACTTAGTAATCAGTATGTTAAACTATCAACATTAGTGCTACATGGAGTTATAAATGAAAAAAGTTTTCCAAACTGAAAGGTTCTGTTACATATCTGTGTGGTACAATTCCATGCATTTTTATAATGTGGTTACATAAACATTTACCATATTGCATGATGATGACATTGAATTTATTGTGAACTTTCTTATGGCTGTAAAATATTTCCAGAATGAGCACCATCTGTTGAGAATATTTAGTTCCCAATATCAAATCCATTGCATGTAAGTGGGATTGCACTGTACTTTTCGCAGATTATTTATTATGTAGGGCAAAGTTCAGACTTGTGATCAGTATCTTCTTACATTTCACCTGTAGGTGCATATAAAATAAAATCTCATTTGGAGGTGCACAATGCCAAACCAAAACCTAAAACATGTTTAGTTGGGCTTAGAATGAAGAAGGAGAAAAAATGCTCCTGACTAAATAATGAACTTCATTTCTCTTTTGAGACTTGACTTTTGACACGGAGAGAAGGCCAAAATAAAAACCAGAGTGAGGGAGGGCCCTGACATAAACCTGCTTTTAATTAGGCTTTGTAAAGGAGCTTTTCTGCTAAAACTCTCAAGTTGAAGAGTTCATGCACAAAACCTCTCTGTGGCTTATAAGGAGCCAAACTTGGGACATTCAAGCAAACATTTCTGTATAGTGAAAAGGTCTATGTTTTTCGCTAACAAGGCCATTCCCTTTCCAGTTATCATCCCCTCTTAGGATACTGTGTGTTTCAGTTTAAAACTTAATGCCAATTCAAATGCTTTGATATTAATAAACATGAAAATTTAATTACTTTGGTTTCCCTTTTTCCTATTTTTCCTAATTGTATGTGAATCTGACCTATTTCAGCCGGACACAGTTAACATGTACCAGAAATGTATGCACATTTAAAGTCAGGCTCTTTATACCTTACTGGCAAAGGCCAAAGTACTTTTCTTGAAACAAGTGATTAAATAAAGTAATTTTACTGCATGGAAAAATGATCATGCCAGTTGCAAAATCTGAGCCTAAGTCTACATTTGTGTGGGGGAGGGGTTGGGTACATTTCAGAAGTGAAGTACACACTCTTTATATGTAACAGTGAAATCCTTGCTGATCTTAAACGCAGAAAAGAAGCTTACAAGAAGTGGAAGATTGGACAAATGACCAGGGAGGAGTATAAAAATATTGCTCAGGCATGCAGGAGTGAAATCAGGAAGGCCAAATCACACTTGGAGTTGCAGCTAGCAAGAGATGTTAAGAGTAACAAGAAGGGTTTCTTCAGGTATGTTAGCAACAAGAAGAAAGTCAAGGAAAGTGTGGGCCCCTTACTGAATGAGGGAGGCAACCTAGTGACCGAGGAAGTGGAAAAAGCTAATGTACTCAATGCTTTTTTTGCCTCTGTCTTCACAAACAAGGTCAGCTCCCAGACTGCTGCACTGGGCAGCACAATATGGGGAGAAGGTGACCAGCCCTCTGTGGAGAAAGAAGTGGTTCGGGACTATTTAGAAAAACTGGACGTGCACAAGTCCATGGGGCCGGATGCGCTGCATCCGAGGGTGCTAAAGGAGTTGGCGGATGAGATTGCAGAGCCATTAGCCATTATTTTTGAAAACTCATGGCGATCGGGGGAGGTCCCAGATGACTGGAAAAAGGCTAATGTAATGCCCATCTTTAAAAAAGGAAAGAAAGAGGATCCGGGGAACTATAGGCCAGTCAGCCTCACCTCAGTCCCTGGAAAAATCATGGAGCAGGTCCTCAAGGAATAAGTTTTGAAACACTTAGAGGAGAGGAAAGTGATCAGGAACAGTCAGCATGGATTCACCAAGGGGAAGTCGTGCCTGACTAACCTAATTGCCTTCTATGATGAGATAACTGGCTCGATGGATGAGGGGAAAGCAGTGGATGTGTTATTCCTTGACTTTAGCAAAGCTTTTGATATGGTCTCCCACAGTATTCTTGCCGCCAAGTTAAAGAAGTATGGGCTGGATGAATGGACTGTAAGGTGGATAGAAAGCTGGCTAGATCGTCGGGCTCAACGGGTACTGATCAACAGCTCCATGTCTAATTGGCAGCCGGTTTCAAGCGGAGTGCCCCAAGGGTCGGTCCTGGGGCCGGTTTTGTTTAATATCTTTATTAATGATCTGGAGGATGGTGTGGACTGCACTCTCAGCAAGTTTGCAGATGACACTAAACTAGGAGGCGTGGTAGATACACAAGAGGGAAGGGATTGGATACAGAGGAACCTAGACAAATTAGAGGATTGGGCCAAAAAAAACCTGATGAGGTTCAACAAGGACAAGTGCAGAGTTCTGCACTTAGGATGGAAGAATCCCATGCACTGCTACAGACTAGGGACCGAATGGCTAGGTATCAGTTCTGCAGAAAAGGACCTAGGGGTCTCAGTGGACGAGAAGCTGGATATGAGTCAACAGTGTGCTCTTGTTGCCAAGAAGGCTAACGGCATTTTGGGCTGTATAAGTAGGGGCATTGCCAGCAGATCGAGGAACATGATTGTTCCCCTTTATTCGACTTTGGTGAGGCTTCATCTGGAATACTGTGTCCAGTTTTGGGCCCCACACTACAAGAAGGATGTGGAAAAATTGGAAAGAGTCCAGCGGAGGGCAACAAAAATGATTAGGGGTCTGGAGCACATGATTTATGAGGAGAGGCTGAGGGAACTGGGATTGTTTAGTCTCCAGAAGAGAAGAATGAGGGGGGATTTGATAGCAGCCTTCAATTACCTGAAGGGGGGGTTCCAAAGAGGATGGTTCTCAGTGGTGGCAGATGACAGAACAAGGAGCAATGGTCTCAAGTTGCAGTGGGGGAGGTCCAGGTTGGATATTGGGAAACACTATTTCACTAGGAGGGTGGTGAAGCACTGGAATGCGTTACCTAGGGAGGTGGTGGAGTCTCCTTCCTTGGAGGTTTTTAAGGCCCGGCTTGACAAAGCCCTGGCTGGGATGATTTAGTGGGGGATTGGTCCTGCTTTGAGCAGGGGGTTGGACTAGATGACCTCCTGAGGTCCCTTCCAACCCTGATATTCTATGATTTTATGAAGGTGACTTCCATTGTTTTTACTCTGTGTCCTCTACTGGATGATTCACAGTGACACCAGCATCAATTTCAAACAAAGTTTTATACTTCTGCAAAGTAAAGCTGTGGGTTCAGTGTCATGATGTAAAGAGAGAGGGGAAGGATAAAACTAAAACCAGCAAAATAGGGCTAAACATGAGTAAACATGGAACTAACAAATACCCAGATTCTAAAACTTCCTTAATGATCCTACATGACTAAATGTGATCAGAAACTGAATAAGAAAAATAAACTTGAATTTAGCTTAAGTTATCACAGTAAAAATCAACTTTTAACAAAAATTTTATCCAGTACATATATCTTCTTCTTAAATAACCTTTCTAATTTTCTCTTTCCACCTCCACTCCAGTACCTCTAAGAGCTGTTCGCTAGTGATAGATGTGTTCCTTTACTCTTCCTCATCTCTCCTAAAGCATGCTTTTAGTTTTTCAGGAACCAGATGTTGGCAAGTTTTGTTGAGAAGCTAATTGTTTTAGCCTTTGTCCCAAAACTTTTTTTAGTTGTACAGCCTTTATATTTAAACACCAAACATCTTTGGTATTCACAATCTTAAAACTTACAGGGTCATCAGCTGAACAATGTAGCAAACTTGCCTAGATTGTGAAAAACATATTATTTAGGCTATATACCAGGAAAACCATTCTAAAACAGAGATCTATTAGACTGTGGAATAGACTCCTGACTTCCATTTCTCAAGTCTTTTAAAAACCTGGCTAGCCCATGCACAAAATATGTGCTTTAGGGAGTAATTGAAATTCTAATTTCTATAATTTAATTTGTATCATGGAGATTCATCGTCCATTAGCTGATGACTTTATATTTAGAAGATAGGTTCTTGGGAAGTTAGATGCCGTGTAATGGAACTAGCATTGAACTCAAGAGCTCCGTCTACAAGTAGAAAGCTGGACACTGAAAAATCAGCTGAAGAGCTGGCAAACCTTACCAATCTATTTTTATCTTTATGTAGACCATTGTAAAAGACAAAGCTGCATATCTTGAGTAAAGAGTTGTGCTAACCGCTGGCCATTGTCTGGAAAACAGAGGTTATGATGAGTCAACAAATAGCAGTCAGAAATTTGGTTTGCTCACAGAACTCTAACTAAAAAGACCAGAGGTGTTAAAACTTCAAATATTCCAAAAAGACATGCAGCGCAGCTAACAACCATGAAGCATTTCACTTCTAGGTGATTGCTTTGAATTCCACCCAGATTGTTGTTGCTTGAAAGTCATTATCATATCCCAACTGTGCTGTGGTCTGTGAATTGCAGATATCAGTCCATTTCTTAGAGGTCTAATTGGTGCCAAATTGGCAAAGGTCAAGGATTGAATAGGAAGAGAGTTTGAAGTATCTTCTGTCTAACCCCTAATACTTCTGCATGTTTCACAGTTATGCCAGTTTGGCTTTCATAAGCACTAAACATTTACTTCTAAAAACAGAGCCTGTACTGGAAGTGGGAGCTGATCTTCCTAGATTTATTTCTTGCCCCCTATCTCCCACCTCACCCCGCCCTCCAGGGTCTGTTAGCTGCAAAGGCGATGGTCCCTTTAAAGTGATCCCACAAGCTGGGAGTAGAGGTGGTGTGACTGGGATCCCAGGGGGGGAGCCACGCTGAGGTTGCTTAATTAGAGAAAACTGCAAAGAATGGGGCAGACAATCCCCCAAACTGGTGGATATTTCAATACCTAGATTTACCCAGCCAACAACAAAATGGCTTCTACAAGACTTTACTGGTTACCCAGAAGCCAAAAACACAGTTCCCTTAAAGCAACCCAGCCTTGGGCTTCCACCCAGACAGCCAAGTTAAATATGATGAAGATTATTGAAAATTGTGTTCCTCATATATAAAGTTCTACCCATCCCAAAGGATAGGACACAATACCCACTAGGTCAATGAATATTTTAGATCTTACCCAAATACATGCTTACAAACAATTCTTATTAACTAAAGTAAAGTTTATTAAAAGAAGAAAAGAGAGAGTATTGGTTAAAAGATCATTATACATACAGACATGAATACAGTTCTGAGATAAGTTTCATAGTAGAGATGGTGAGCTTTGGAGTTGCAAAGATTTCTTAGAATTAGCCCATAGGTTTAGTCCAATGTCCAATACCAGGGTGATCTAAATGAATTTGGAGACCTCAATCTTTCTGCTCATGCACCCCCAGAATGAAGCATAAGCACATTTGAGATAAAAAGGATCAGGTCTCAAGAGCCCTTTATACAGTTCCTGGGCAGCATGCAGTCCTTGGGTGAACAATAGGCTTTTGAAGTAGCCTTCTATTTCCTAAACATCACTGGTAATTAACTACATGGATTAACATAAGGTAATTATTCCTTAAGCAGTTCATAAACAGTTTACCACAAACTTTTAAGAGACATATAGACAATGGTATTATTACACCCAAGTTTCATTTAAATGTTAATATCCCCTTTTGATCTCTGAATTAATAGAATATAGTGATAGGAATCGTCTGGTTACATTGTTAACCTCTAATAAGATATAGGTAATTACAGACAAATACAATTACTGTTTTTTCTAAATTCTCTAACAATACAGGTTTGCATTTCAAAGCTCTAGTGTATCTAACATTGCTACATTTTTTTGCTAGCTACTTGTAAGGAACAGCCCTAATTACTACTTACATACTTTCCTAATATGTCTTTAAAGGTAGAATTTGGGTTATTTACCCTGCTAGTTGCTTAACCCTTTCTGACTCAGCATCACACATAGATTGTGAGTTGCAATGGGTATTAGGGGTTGAAATGGAAGATGGGTCGTGCTGATTTTTGTAAGGATATAAATGGTTGTGTTTCTGTACTATACTTCTGTGTTCATAAATTCAGCTTCAGTGGGAGAGGCTGGGATGAGGCAACCTTTACTTCATGGTGAAAGTTCTTAAGGGGATGAGAGTTTGATTATGAATGAGTGTTTTTTGGAAGGCTCACTGTTCAAAGCAGTTTAGGATAAGGCAAGGAAACATTGTATTTCCCTTCTCCATTTATATCTGTACACTTCTCTAGTGTCTGGAGAGCAGGGTTGGGTTTAAAAATACAAACCAATGGAAGGTGAGAATCACAAAGGGTTGAGAGATCTCTTGGAATAGGGAGGGAGTGATATTTGTTCCCCTAGATATGAATATGTTCACATCTTATCCGTGGAGTCGGGAAGGTTGGGCTGGCATTAGAAATGCTCTCCTCTCACCCGGGAAAGTGAGAGCCCCACAGAACTTTGAGGATTAGTCTATTTCAGGACATGGTCAATGTGGTGGGGAGAGGAATCAAAAGAGCTGAGAGATCTTGGGACATAGGAATGTATGGAGAAGCATATGAAGAAAGGAAAGACGGGAGGATTGGGGTAGGTAAGAGTAGTTGATATGGGCATTTGAGATCCTAATTTGGGGGATGTGTAGATTATGAGGGTTTTCAGAGGCTTTTTGGAGAGGTTATAGATAATATAGACAAACAACTCAAAGTCATTGTTCAGGTGCTAGGTGTGACAGTTGCAGCACTTGGAGGGACACCTTATGGTCTTCAGGAGGATAATATGATCCTGCCATGTGTTGGGGATAGGGAGGCCTGGCAGGGCAAGAGGGTTAGCTGTGATGTTTTGGGTCCTTTGCTTTGTAGGATAGTGGGCAGCAGGTGACCAAACAGATAAGGATGAAGTGTAGAACTCAGCTGAAATGTCTAGTTTCAATTCTGTTGCCACTGGTCTGTCTTCTAATGACTTTTCAAGAGGACGGGGCACTGAGATTTGTTTTTTGTAACCCAGGTTGATGGCCAGTAAAATTAATGATTTACTGGTAATTAAGGGTGAGGCCTTAATATACACTGTGCATGTATCATGAATAATTGGTTGAATGATACTGAAGGGTTCAGTTTGGCTCAGTTTATTCAGCCCAGGAACTCACTGCAACATAAACCAAAAGGGATAGTTAAGAAAGTTGTAGTGCTGTGTTGTTACATATGATTGATTGAATGCAGCATATCCACCTGACATTTAAGTCCCAAGATGGAGTTACATAGAGCTAGTTTTGGCATCCCAATTGTCTCCCAAAGTCACTGCATGAACTGATGACATTTGTAACTGCTATGTCTTTGGAGTCACCAAGGTAGATTGTGCTGTGTGGCTTCAGTATCCAAATAGGTGTTGCTACTTCTGATTCCGCTCAGGATTTAATGGCCATCGTCATAGACATGGCTTCTTCTCAGGAGGGTTAGGGTAAATTCAGCTCATGTCAGTAAGCCATGCTCTTGCTCTGGTGTTTCCACCTACAGTGGAAGAATCTCTGGATGAATTTAATCAGGTCTGTCATAAAACTTAAAAATCATATGTCATGGCCATATAGGAGACAAATAAGAGGTCTTTGGCCCGCATTCTAACATCCATAAAATCAGCTGTTCCAGAGTGTGAAAGTAAAATGTCGATTTTTGTGTTTCATAGTAATGTACAGTAGTAATTTGGTCATGATCATTCCCTACGTAAATAGCTAAAAATTAAGATCAGCTAATAGCCCAAAGAAATGTATGAAATCCGTCATTCCTTCGGTTGTTATTTATCTGTTCCCCTGTGTCCTTTCAGCCTGTTCACTTGTACCAAAAGTTTGTGAAGATAAGATTGTTACTTTAATCGTTAAATCATCAGTTATTCTCCTTCCTGCTTCTTCAGTGACCTTCAGGGCATCAGATGTGACAAAAAGATTCCATCAGCCAGATGATCAGCTACAGAAATGAAGAAGACTAAGAATGACTGTTCCCAGTGTAACATATACTTATTGTCCATTATAAAGACTCCTCAGTGGACTGATTCTAGTGCCAAGACCTCGCAAAGAATTTTATTTGGCTTACGCAAAGGAAATGAAAGCTATTGAAGGCAGTGCATATAATACAAGCAGTTTCAGTTTCCTTTCT
Organism: Trachemys scripta elegans; assembly: GCF_013100865.1. Lineage (NCBI taxonomy): Eukaryota > Metazoa > Chordata > Testudines > Emydidae > Trachemys > Trachemys scripta. Next base: position 89,455,878 of record NC_048302.1, read on the forward strand.
GAACACTGCTGCCAAGGTCTTCTAAGACAAAGAAAAGTTCAGCTAAATAGAAGAAAATTGCTGCACTTGTCACAAATATTTGCCTATCCTTAATATTTGAAAACACCACTCAGTGTATTCAGGTCATCTTTTCAGATATGAAGTATGCTGGGTGTTGTTTTTTTTAAGAGGAATTATATTTGTAATAAGAAACATGTGAATTGTTGTGTAAACCACTGGGAAATTCTTCATTTTAGAAGATGATTTTTGAATATTATCTATCAGCTCTGCTTTCATCATTCAGCCATATGTAATGTGAAAATGAAAATTATAATTTTTGTTCCAGTTTTGTAAAACATGTCTGCTTTTCTGTGTTGAGTTTTAAAGATTTAATTGACATTTTCTTTCTATAAATTAAAAAGAACAAAATAAGTTCATACTGGTAATTCACCAGCAATTGTATGTGTGGGTAATTACTATGACATGGCTGAAATTTAATGTCAAAGGCTTTTACATCATTTCAGATGGCAGTTTGTTTTTGTGTCAAGTCTAGTGCAATACTGCCACCTACTGTATTGCTGTGTTTTGGGAGATCTCACTTCCTGCAGTATTGTCTGTGCACAATAAAACATACACATGCAAAGTATGATTGTAAGAAGTTAATATTAGCTAGCAATGATTGTAACCATTACATGGGGTACTTAAAGTTGCAGTATATGATTTATGTATGTATGTTTGTTTGTTTTAATTCATAAAGATAGGATAAGATACTGTGGCATCATCCTTCTTGATTTTTTTTTTTTTAAGTCTGAAACTGAACAGTATTATTTGGGGAAAACAATACAGGATATAATTTTGGGCTGGAAAAAGAATGATACTTTTGTCTCTCTCCTGTGCTGCTTTGATTGTTTTTAATAATAAGCATGAGTCCTATGGTATAGTCTATAGTGCATCCATGTAACAAAATATTACCTTCCTTCCAAACCAAATGTAGCAGTCTGCAATCAACTCTCATTAGCACAAAGAAAACTAGGAATTCACTTGGAAAAACTCATAATCTTGATTACTATGTGGGAGTGATTTTCATGTGAAAGTTTAACTCCTTACATATTTTTTCTTTTTCTTTTCTTTGAATTAGCATTGTTTTATTAAAGTGAAGTTGGTGTCAATTCTGTTGCATGTTTTCTGATGTGGAAAAACAAATCAAAACCCACTTACCAAATGAATCATTGTTAAAGTCAGCAGTAATCCTCTGTGTCAAATCTACCCGTAAAAACTGGGAGGATTGGGGATTAAACCTGGAGCACATTAAATTAGTTCCAGTCTATCCAGAGCAGGCTGTGCATTGCTTGCTTAGGCAGGCACAACGGAAACAGGCAGTTTATAACAAGCAGTCTGGTTTAAAAACTGTGGGGTTCATTGGAAAAAGATTTATATCCCCCACTTATATAAACATTACAAATGTGGGCTGCGAGCAGCAGGCAAATCTTTATCAAAATCTCTTTAAGAGCTTTTTCATTGTGAATAAAATAGACCTTGTGTTTGAAGATTCGCCAATATTTGTACAATATTTTTTTTTCAATGCTCTGACTAATTAAAGTACATCTTTGTGTGGAACAACCAGACCACCAGCCAGTGATTTATTTGGATGCTGAAAATATTGCATTGATCAAGGTGAGGGAAAACATGCAGAGAAGCGGAAAAACTTATTGTTCTGAGATAAGTTTAGCTAATCGCTTTTCTGTAGAGATTACTGTAAAAATTCAGTGTACATTTTTTTAAAAGAAAAATAACTATGACCGAATTTATATAATTTCTTTGCTTTTACACATTGATATTTTTAAACACTGTTATGGAAATCCTGTTGTTGTGAACAGTAGAAGAACCTGGATCAGAGCCTGACAGCTAGTTCTGGAAATTTTGCTCCAATAAAACTATAGAAGCAGGCTAGGACGTGAAGATCACAATTTAAGACTAGAGTAGCTACTCTGATAAGACATTTTCAAGTCACTAACTAATATTATGTGCTGATGTTGATTTGAAAATTTATTTTTAGAAGCATACAATAATACATCAATCTAGCAGAATTTAATTTATTTTTCTTGTTTATTTAATATTAACAGTTAATATGCAGTCCTCTTTAGTAATGTCTAGTAGTTATTAGGTCATTTTATTTTGTTTATTTAATATATTTGTTGAACATGTTGTCTGGGTCCTGGTTTTAATAAAGGTTTTTTTATATTTTGTTTCAATGTTAATAAACTATGGTTCCTCGAAGCACATGAATATTACTAACTTGCTTTCCCAAATACGGGTGCTAAGCACATTTCAAATAAATGCCTCAAAGTATATTGTGTGTTGTAACATATAACTGAGATCCACTGGATTCTCCCAGATACCACATAGTGTTTCTTGCCTCTTCCTTATTGATGGTAATTGATCTCCACAGGGAGTATGGTTTACCCAAAAGTTTTTGTTGTATCCTGGCATGGCACTAAAATCTGATTCTTCTGACCTTAGAATGAGTTAAAATGGCCTGTTCAGGGGTCAGAAACTGTCACTAGTATGGGGTGAGCTGGGAGCTTACTAATGATTGCCAAGCAGAAGTAAATATTTAGGCAATGTTACAGTATAGCTTATGTTGGCATAATTTATGTCATTCAGGGATGTGAATAAATCACCTCCGTGAGTGACATAAATTACACCGACATAAGTGCCGGTGTGGACAGCGCTATATCGGTGGGAGAGCTTCTTCCGCCGACATAGCTACTGCCACTCGTGGGGGCTGGAGTAGTTAAGCCAATGGGAGAGCTCTCTCCCGTCAGCTTAGAGCAGCTGTCTTAGAGAGTTTACTGCGGTGCAGCTTCACCATTGTAAACTCTCTAGTGTAGCTGTGCCCTTATGCACAGTTACAGTTCTGTGGTGTCTGAGATGGAAATTACTGCACTAGTTACAGAGCATATTCATCTGGCCCTCATTGCCATATATCTGGACGCCTCACAATCCGTAGTGCATTTATCCTCACATCACTCCTAGGAGCTAAAAAAGCAGTAGTGTTCCTATTTCATAGATGGGGAACTGAGGCACAGAGAGATTAAGTGAGTTGCTGTAGGTCATTAAGTTTGCAGCACAGCAGGGAATCACACCTAGGTCTCCTGTGTCCCAGGCTAGCACCCTAAACCACTGCACCGTCCTTCCTCACTTTCCCACCAAAAATACGGAAGAAATACTCTGGCATCTCAGAGTTCAGCATGTGGAAACGCAGGATAAACGTTGACTTTTTAATATGGAGTACACTGTACATGTGTGTTCACAAATGTTTGGTTATTCTTAAGTCTGAATGCATAAACCATGTGGCTTAGGGACAATTTGCACAAATCTGACACCATAAGGGGCCATAATGCTGGCTTAAGTAGTCAGCTCAGTGTGAGGAATTTCTAGGAGGCATAGAACCAGCATAATTTTTTCTGTGTCATCCCCTTTGCTTGAAAGGGCTGTTGACACACTTTGGAGAGGCCCTGAGGCTGCTCTAAAAGGAGCCGGGAGCCAGCTCAGGATCAGCAAATCCACCTTTGCTGCCATCCAATGTAGCTCAACCAGGCTAAAAAATCAGGTCTCACGTCTGAGAGAACACAACTGCACTGAAATGGAAATCAAAGACTTTGACACATTTTAGCAGACATGTCAATGAAATGAAAGTATTAGACACCTGTCTTTTGGATGAAGACATGACACAAGTGCTGTACCATGTTAAATTATTTGTGGTGTGTCACAATTGAAAGGCAGACATGTGATATACCTTCAACTTATTGTCTGGCATGCCACAAATGCTACTTGGTAAACATGATTGCATGGATTACCCCACACATGAGTTGCAATCTTTTCACCACAGGTATTTCCACTGTTGAAATTAGTAATAATATTTGAAATTATTAATATTGATATGGGAAACCACCAAACACTAATTTATCCATAATCCTTTATTAAATCCAAAAGCCAAATGGTATTTTATGCAGTTGCTCTAAACATGTCTAACAGCCTAGCACTTAGTTACTAAATCCAATGCAGTAACCATATTTATAAGCATGTGGTCAGTATACTTACAAATAGGCTAAACAGAGAATGCTTAGACTCATATTGGTCGGCTCCAACGTGGTCAGGCAGGTATTAGCAATGAACCCCTTAAGAGTTTACTTTTTATACCCTTTAACAAAAAGTAATGTCATTGGCAATAACTGACTTCAGCTAATTTTCTAGCTTTAGAATCATAGGACTGGAAGGGACCTTGATATGCCATCTAGTCCAGTCCCCTGCAATTTATTTCCGTGCTTAACCATCCTGACGGTTAGGAAGTTTTTCCTAATGTCCAACCTAAACCACCCTCACTGCAATTTAAACCCATTGCTTCTTGTCCTAGAGGTTAAGGAGAACAATTTTTCTCCCTCCTCTTTGTAATAACCTTTTATGTAGTTGAAAATTGTTATGTCCCCCGCCCTCCAGTATTCTCTTCTCCAGACTAAAAAAACCAATTTTTTTCAATCTTCCCTCATAGGTTATGTTTTCTAGACCTTTAATCATTTTTGTTGCTCTTCTCTGGACTTTCTCCAATTTGTCAATATCTTTCCTGAAATGTGGCCCAGAACGGGACACAATACTCCAATACTTGTGCTCCACTATGACCCCCAAATCCCTTTCTGCAGTACTCCTTCCTAGGTAGTTCTGTTTTGGAACTGATTTGTTCCTTCCTAAGTGGAGTACTTTGCATTTGTCCTTATTGAATTTCATCCTATTTACTTTAGACCATTTCTCCAGTTTTTCCAGAGTATTTTGAATTTTAATCCTATCCTCCAAAGCACTTGTAACCCCTCCTAGCTTGGTATCATCTGCAAACTTTATACGTGTGCTCTCTATGCCATTGTCTAGTTTGAAGCAGTTTCTCCTTGCTACTTTCCTTCCTTCAATGCCTTCTCTCTGCCCCCATCTTGGCTTGCACAGCAGAATAATGAGAAAGTTTGGGTTTGTTTCTTTTGAGACAATTTCCCTTTGTCTTGTTACTGCAGCTCTTTTTACTTTTACTTTTGGAACCATTCATTCTTCCATACTACCAGAAACACAATTTACTATTCTCATGGCTTTCATTTACTTGCTGATTGGGGTCTTTTCTCTCTTGGCCACGAAGTATAAGGAGAAATTGTTATTTTCTTACCCAAATGTAGGCTAACTTTAATTTGTTAAATTATATGGAGGTGAGGATTTCTGCTTTGTTACACAATTAAACAGAATGTGTATTTGAACAAATTAATCTTTGCTAAGGAAAAGAGAGAATAATTACCAATCCTTGGCTAGAGAGGCTGTCACCATGAGAAGTGAGAAGTGAAGTCTCAGGAGATTTAACCCCTACCTTTAACATAAGCACCACCTTGTAAAACAATAATTATTCTTTAAATACCTACATTTGTTTATATTCATAACTCCGTAGCCTATTGTTCTTGTCATTTTCCTACTTTAATATGAAAAAAGAATAATACTGGCACATTCAAAGTACCACTCTAGATTCCCTCACACTCCCATAAAGATTACTAAACTGTTCTTATTTTAGTGGCAGGGAATTTGGGTCTTTAACTGGATACAAAGTACAGGATGAAATCTGATATGTACACATACTATAGGTGGTGGTATCTTTCCTAGCCTGGGGAAAGGAGAAGGAAAATATGCTCCCTGATGAAAATCATACTGGACTGGGCATCCACCAATAAAACATGTCCCACAGATAAGGATCCTGTTGATAAAATATGAACTAGGTGCTCTTAAATTACTGACTACTGATATATACATAATCACACCGAAAGCCAAAGTTCTGTTTAAAGCATAGTGGATCTTGTACAGAGGCTATAGATGTCAGTATTCCTCTATGATAACATTTACTTTGTTAATTAACTGGCTTAGCACTACACTGTGGATTGGTAATTTTAGTGTTTGTCTACATTGCAATTAACACCTGTGGCTGGCCCGTGTCAGTTGACTCAGGCTCATGAGGCTTGGGCTACAGGGCTGTTTAATTGTGAAGCAGACATTTGGGCTGGAGCCCAGTCTCTGGAATCCTCTCCCTCTTGCACGGGGAGGGTTCAACATGTCTTTGTATTGCCATTCTTGGTCCTTTCTGTGGTTTGAGCAGGGACTGTGGGGAGAATTAGCATACTTTCCTGCACACACAAATACAGTACATTCTTTCTTTGTATTTTAGAAGATACACTGTGTAGACATGTAACAGTTTCTGCAAGTATTTAAAATATTTCAAAGTTGGTTAATATTAGCCAATATTTGTAAAATGTGGACACATCTATCCCACTGGGTAGTGTTCTGTGATCATCTAATGAAAGCCCCTATCATAAAAATGCTTACTTTGAAAGGCGCAGAGACTGTGATGGTCCAGGAAATAGATCTGTGAATTTCCTGAGTTCTGTGAATTTCAGTTCCCATATGTAATAGTTCATTCTTACAGTTTCTGGTGGTGCATTTTTCTTGTTGGTTTTGTACTGAATTCCTTGGGGTATTTTTCAGAAGGGGGATGGTAAGAGCTTTAAGACAAACCTTTCTACATATTCCTCAGGATATTTGTGTACATTTACAAAATTTATAGCTTGAACTTGCAATGAGCAGTGCTAATACAATTGTCTACAGGCAGCAACCTACTTGAAGGGTCAAATTATACTGTCAGATTCTGCACAGTTGTATCTTTGAGTAGTAATTTAAGGGAGGACCATTTTGGCTTGTACCTTAACTGGTATAATTTGAGATTCCTCCATATTTCCCAAATGTGTTCTGATCCCGATATGCCTGTATGGCTGCCAAGTTTCAGGTGGTAGAACTGAAAAGGGGTATGAGTGAGTGAAAAATGGGCATTTATGGCATAATGCGAACGTGTTCGGTCGTGCCTGGAAAACTGCTGATGTTTATTTTGAAGTGTGTATTAGGCGCTGCCTTAGATGGAATGCTACTTTACACATTTCTGTGATGGGAATTGGCTAGTCACTGGTGTTTGTGGAAATATATAATATCTAGCAACATTAAATGTTCAGTGGTGGAAATATTAGTCTTGGGTATATTTGTTAAAAAGTCTGATAAGCAAAACATAGGTAAGTAAAACACAGCAGGCAAGCAAAACACAGCAGTTGGGTATCGCAAAGGAAAAGGAAGAATGGTGCCTTTTTTTTAGTTTGAGAAATTGGGACCAAAATAATAACAGCAAATTAAACAAGTCACCCTGTTGTTTTGGTATGATGGTGATCAAAACAGTATCCTGAGCTTCATTATGGTCCAAGCATATTTTCCGGTACAGGACAATTAGCTATTAAACAGCAGCTTACCTTCCGACAGCCCAAAAAAATTATCCCTTACTAACAATCTCCCCTTCCCTTCCCAGATCTAACCCTCACCAAACCCTTCTCCTCTCAGCAGCCTGAACAAATAGGTAACCTGCTTTAATAAACTCAAAGACCCAAAGGGCTCAAGACCTATTTTGTCTGCAGTCTGCCTGGAGAAGATACATTTTTCCATTCCTCACTATTCTAATCAGCATCATTTTCCTGTTTGTGGTGCCTGTGCCTATGACACTAATGACTGCCACACTGCCAAAAGTCTGGAGGTATTCCTGAGAGTTTGAGAAATCCCCCAAAAGCCAGAGGTTGGACAGGTGCAGAGGAGAGAGACTGTAGACAGGGAATATTGGTGAGAGACAATGCAGTGGAGATGGCTGAGAAAGGAAGGAGGGGGAGACAGAGGGAGACAAGACAGGGTGGCAGGAGGAAGAAATACAATGTAGGGCCATAAGGTGAGGCCATTTGTATTTATGAACAGTCTCCCTTATAATTTATTAATGCATGACAGCCCTAAGAGTCATTTCCAATATTTCAAAAGTGGCCTCCCTGGTCCTTTGTGCAGTTCCTAAGTGATTTCCCTGTGCAGTCCACAATTTTTGTTTTCTTTTTCTCCCCACTGCTATTAAGCACTGCGCCAAAGAGTTTACAGTTTTATTCACCAGGTGCTTCTCTTGCTTAGTGTTGTATTGCATGTATTAGTGAGGTAATGCTCTCTTTTCTTGTTTCTGTCCTTTACCAACGGTAACCTGACATTACTGTATGCTGAATTGTATAAGCCTCTTACAGTATCTTCCCATATGATAGAAATGGGAAAACATAAGCTGAGTTCACAAGAGAGAAGCCTACATCACTACATGAGTTTGCTTGGGGAAGATTTAACTCCAAATGGCAAGTTGCCCACAACATAGTCCCATCTTATATATTAAAGGAGAATTAAAAACAAAAAGCACAATCCACCTTAAACTGGGGAAACAGTAGCGGATTCAAGATCTACCCTAAATTAAAATACATGTATGCAGAAATTCAGGGTCAGTGATGCAAACTCACAAAAGTTTTATTAAAATCCTGCTTGTGAACTTGCAGGGCTATATTTTTTTCTTACTTATATATTTAATAAATATTTCTAAGGTCTTTACTATTGTGGTTTCACAGATTTGTAGAGTTTAAGGCCAATTGAGATCATAAGATCATTTGATCTGTATCAGAGGGGTAGCTGTGTTAGTCTGGATCTGTAAAAAGCAACAAAGAGTCCTGTGGCAAGTTTCGTCTGACGAAGTGGGTATTCACCCACGAAAGCTTATGCTCCAATACATCTGTTAGCCTATAAGGTGCCACAGGACTCTTTGTTGCTTTCTAGTCTGATCTGTAAATCACAGAATCATCATAGAATCATAGGACTGGAAGGGACCTTGAGAGTTCATCTAGTCCAGTCCCCTACACTCAAGGAAGGACTAAGTATTATCTAGACCATTCCTGACCTTCCTTAACCACCCTGACAGTTAGGAAGTTTTTCCTATGTCCAACCTAAACCTCACTCACTGCAATTTAAGCCCATTACTTCTAAATCATTGATGAAGATATTGAACAGAACGGGACCCAAAACTGATCCATGCAGACACCACTCGATATGCCCTTCCAGCTTGACTGTGAACCACTGATAACTACTCTCTGGGAATGGTTTTCTAACCAAGTACACACCCATCTTACAGTAGCTCCATCTAGGTTGTATTTCCCTAGTTTATTTATGAGAAGGTCATGCGAGACAGTATCAAAAGCCTTACTAAAGTCAAGATATACCACATCTTTTGCTTCCCCCATCCACAAGGCTTATTACCATGTCAAGAAAGGTATTAGGCTGGTTTGACAAATCCATGCTGGCTGTTACTTCTTATCTTATTATTTTCTAGGTGTTCACAAATTGCTTAATTATTTGCTTCATTATCTTTCCGGGCACTGAAGTTAAGCTGACTGGTCTGTAATTCCCTGGGTTGTACTTATTTCCCTTTTTATAGATTGGCACTATATTTGCCCTTTTCCAGTCCTCTGGATCTCTCCCGTCTTCCATGACTTATTGAGGATAATCACTAATGATGCAGATATCTGCTCAGTCAGCTCCCTGAGTGTTCTAGGATGTATTTCATCAGGCCCTGGTGACTTGAAGACATCTCACTTGTCTAAGTAATTTTTAACTTGTTCTTTCCTTAATTGAACCTCTGATCCTACCTTATTTTCAGACAGTCACTATGTTAGATGTCCAATCACTGCTAACCTTTTTGGTGAAAACTGAAACAAAAAACGTTATTTAGCATTTCTTCCATTTCTACTTTTTCTGTTATTGTTTTTTCCCCTCATTGAGTAACAGGCCTACCCTGTTCTTCATCTTCCTTTTGCTTCTAATGTATTTGTAGAATGTTTTCTTGTTATCCTTTATGTCTCTAACTAGTTTAATCTCGTTTTGTGCCTTGGCCTTTCTAATTTTGTCTTATTCATACTTATCTTATTTGTTTATATTCATCCTTTGTAATTTCCACTTTTTGTAGGACTCTTTTTTGAGTTTCAGATCATTGAAGATCTCCTGGTTAAGCCAGGGTAGTCTCTTGACATGCTTCCTATCTTTCCTACGCAGTGGGATAGTTTGCTCTTGTGACCTTAATGCTGTCTCTCTGAAAAACTGCCAACTCACTTGAACTGGTTTTCCCCTTAGACTGGCTTCCCATGGGATCTAGCTACCAACTCCCTGAGTTTGCTAAAGTCTGCCTTCTTGAAATCCATTATATTTATTGTGCTGTTTTCCCCATTACCATTCCTTAGAATCATGAACTCTTTCCAAAATATAGTCCCTCATTCTTTAAACACAGCCTGCGTTCCTTGTTCCTTGATAGATAACTTTTCATTTGGCTGTATTAAAACACATTTTGTTTAAAATGGCTGTTTACCATGCAATCCTATCTTCATGATTATCATCTTCATGAAACTCTGCCAATCTTTTTGTCATCCGCAAATTTTATCAGCAATGATAATTAGTTGAATGTCAATTGGTTGAAACTGTAGTAAAGAACAGAATTATCAGACACATAGATGAACACATTTTGTTGAGGAAGAGACTACACGCTTTTGTAAAGGGAAATCATGCCTCACTAATCTATGAGAATTTTTTGAGGGCATCAACAAGCATGTGGACAAGGGGGATCTAGTGGATATATTGCACTTTGACTTTCAGAAAGCCTTTGACATGGTCTCTCACCAAAGGCTCTTAAGCAAACTAAGCAGTCATGGAGTAAGAGAGTAGGTCCTCTCATAGATCGATATCTGGTTAAAACAGGAAACAAAGGATAGGAATAAATTGTAAGTTATCAGAATGGAGAGAGGTAAATAGCGTTGCCCCCAGGGATCTGTACTGGCGCTTGTGTTGTTCAACATAGTCATAAATAATATTGAAAAAAGGGTAAACAGTGAGATGGCAAAGTTTGCAGATGATACAAAATTACTCAAGATAGTTAAGTCTAAAGCTGACTGCAATGAGTTACTACAGGATCTCTCAGTAAACTTGATGACTGGACAACAAAATGGCAGATGACATTCAGTGTTGATAAGTGCAAAGTAATGCACAATGGAAAACATAATCCCAACTATACATACCAAATGATGGGGTCTAAATTAGCTGTTATCACTCCAAAAAGAGTTCTTGGAGTCATTGTAGATAGTTTTCTGAAACCATCTGCTCACTGTACAGTGGCAGTCAAAATGTTAGGAACTATTAGGAAAGGGATAGATAATAAGACAGAAAATATGATAATACCACTATATAAATCCGTGGTACACCCACACCTTGAATACTGCATGCAGTTCTGGTCTCCCCATCTCAGAAAAGATATATTAGAATTGGAAAAGGTACCGAGAAGGGCAACAAAAATGATAGAGGGGCATGGAACAACTGCCATATGAGAAGAGATTAAAAAGACTGGGACTGTTCATCTTACAAAAGAGACAACCAAGGGGGGAGTATAATAGAGGTCAAAAAAATCATGAATGGTGTGGAGAAAGTGAATACGGAAGTGTTATTTACCCCTTCACTTAACACAAGAACCTCCCCCCACCCCAGCACGGGTCACCTGATGAAACTGATAGCAGGTTTAAAGCAAACAAAAGGAAGTACTTCTTGACACAATGCACAGTCAATCTGCAGAACTTGTTGCCAGGGGATGTGAAGGACAAAACTATAACTGGATTCAAGATAGAATTTGATAAGTTCATGGAGGATAGGACCATCAATGGCTATTAGCCAAGATGGTTAAGGACACAACCCCCTGCTCTGAGTGTCCCTAAGCCTCTGACTGCTAGATGCTGGGACTGGACAACACTTGATGAGTGCCCTGTTTTGTTCATTCCCTTTGAAGCATCTGGCATTGGCTACTGTCAGGAGACAAAATACTGGGCTAGATGGACCATTGGTCTGACCCAGTATGGCCATTCTTATACTCTTATATTTAATTCAGGATCATCTATGAAAATGTTAAATAGCATTGGGCCTAGTGTTGGACTGATCCCATTCAATTATAATTCTCCACTGACACCTACTTTTTGGGATCGGTCAGTTAGCCAGCTCTTAATCCATTTAATATGTGCTCTATTGATATTGTATAGTGCTATTTTTTTTAATCAGAATGCCATGAGGTACTAAGTCAAACACCTTATGCACCTTATACCCCTAAGAATGTTTCATCTACATAATTACCTTTTATCAAGTGAAAGTGTAATTTCATCAAAGAATGAAATCAGGTTTGTTAAACAAGACCTATTTCCATAAAACCATGTAGACTGCCATTAACTATACTCCTTTAATTCTTTATCAGTTGAATACTGTATCAGCTTTTTCCATTATTTTGCCCAGGATTGATGTCAGGCTTACTGGCCTATAGTTACCCGGGTCACCCCACTTAACCTTTTTGATAATGGCACAACATTAGCATTCTTCAGTCATCTGGAGTTTCCCCGGTATTCCAAGATGTATTAAAAATTAACTTTGTGGGCCAGAGATGCATCTCAGTCAAATGTTTTAGGACTCTTGGCTGCAAGTTACCTGGGGGTGATGATTTAAAAAATTATTATCCCTAGTAGATGTTGTCTACCCTCCTCCTCAGTTACTAATGGACTGGAAAGTAATTAATTGTCCTCTTGTGATACAAGTACATCATCCTGTTTTTTTCCAAATACAAAACAGAAATATTTATGTAACTCTTCTTTCTCTTTTACCATCTCTGTCTAGTAATGGGCCTATACTGTATGTAGTATCTAAGCACCCATTACTCTTAGCCTAATGTTCCTTGGCTGCAGTTCACTGTTGCTCTCATATTCCCATCATGTAAGTCTGTAGCCCCCTTGCAGCTGGTAGTTTACATGTTGCTTCCTCCCATATTTCTGACAGATTTGCTCACCTTGCTGATTCATGGTTATTCTAAGCATGCCCTATGGAAAGTCATCATGGCTAAAGGCTTTTGACCTAGCAGGGTTGGACGGAAGCCCACATTAATTGTTTCCTGGTCGATGATTCTCTTCTGTTGGACATTCAGGGTATGTCTATGCTTCAGTAAAATACCCATGGCTGGCCTCTGTCAGCCGACTTGGGCTTGTGGGGCTATAAAGTTGCAGTGTAGACATCCAAGTTCGGACTGGAGCCTGGGCTCTGGGACCCTCTCCCCTCATGGGATCCCAGAGCCCAGGCCCCAGCCCGCTCTGAGATGTCTCCACTGCAATTTTATAGCTTCACAGCCCGATCCCCACGAGCCCAAGTCAGCTGACACGGGCCAGCCGCGGGTGTTTTATTGCAATGGAGACATACCCTCAGGGTTTTAAGTAAAATTGTTCTTATGCTAGCAGAGATTTGCCTAATAAAATCCAGACTTCTTTTATATCTCCTTTTTTTTAGCATCCTGTTGCTATTGGGCCCCCATGAACTCATTAAAATATCTTAACACAGCTGTAAACTTATATTGTTTCCAAAGAGAGACCAAGAGAAACTGGACATTGTGATACAATAATACATTGCCAGACAGCATAACTCCCTGAGATGGATTGATTTTTGTACTGTGTCCACTAGCAGATTAGTTATTTGTAAAATGTATTATGAGCCTTTGTGTTGGACAACTAAGGGTATTTAATTTTTTATTAGAACACATGTTTAAGCCTTGCAGGTATGGTATAACAATTAACAACTGAATCTGACAGGCATATAACTAAAGAGAAACAAGAAATGATTGAAGATGATGTGAGTTTAATGAAAGCAGGAAATTGCCACTTAAGCAATTGGGGAGTTCTGGAGAGGCAGGGAGAGCGAGGTGGGAGAGAAAGGAAGTAAAGGGCAGTATTAATTATACTGTTCAAAAAGGGTTTGGTGTGGCCTCTGGAAATTAGGTAAAAAAGTAATGAAATATACTTCCATAATTGGTTATGTAGCATAACCAAATCTGAAAATAATCTTTTTCAGGGCATGAAGATCGGCTAGATCTGTCCTTAATAACTTAAAATACTGTTCCATCCTTTTGTTACAAAATGTTGTGGCTTGAGCAGCTTGTTTCAAACGCTTTCATTATTATTGTGTGTTAACTATTATTTATGTGTCAACAGTGTGCTTGGAATTGTAGAAGACACACAGTCGAGAAAACCACTGGCCAGAAGTTTATAAGTTTAATGCTTTTAGCTTAGTGCAATGAGTTATAATTTCCCTTTGATTGGTCACTCTCTTATGCAGTTATTAGCAACAACATAAAAGATCCGGTATTCTTTTCTGTATTTTTTTTCTGTATCAGGCCTTAAATAGCTACCCTAGCCCAGATCTTTGGTTGGTGTAAATAGGTGTAGGTCCATAGAAGTCAATAGAATTTCATTCATTTATCGCTAGTTATGTCAGGTGGCAAACTTAGACAGGGCAGGGCAGGTTAAGAACAGAGTTTATTAATAAAGCTGAATTTTTTAAAACTCTTTTGTTGTTTAAATTAGATTCTGAGTGTTGTGCCTTGTAGGGCTGGCTGAAAATTTTCCACCAAAACAGTTTTTTGGCAGAAAATTGGGTCTTTGACTTTTTTTTCCTAAAAGTTTTTGCTTTCCACATCATTTTTTAAAGAGAAACTAAACACTTGAAAACTGAAATATTTCAGCTGGAAACAAACTATTTGGATTTGACTATGCTGCTGCAGTGCCTCACGGGAGCTGTAATTCAGTTGCTTCATCTCCCCATTTTCCTCTATGGGCTGGGGCTCCCCAGCCAGACTGTATGTTGCATAATGCACCATGGCTGCAGACTCACATGATGCAACTGCCTCCTCTCACCATGAAGTGTGACCGTGGTCTATAATAGGAGTAGTCCATACAAGGAGCCTAGCCTATAGAAGAGAATGGGTGCATGAGGCTCCTGAACTGTAAGCACAACAACGCACTGTAGCAGCATTTCTTTATTGAAATTCTTTGCAGTTTGGCCAAAGTATTTCAGTATTTGAATTTCCACAGAAAATTTCAAATAACATTTTCCAACTAGCTCTATAAATTACAAGGAGCTTTTCATTTTCCACTAGTTAAGTCTGTAAAGCATTTTCATCATCACATCACTCTTGTATGGTATTGTAGGCAAGTATCTTGTCTTATGTGGAATCTGAAGCCTATGGGGGGCCAGATTTTTAAATCTTCTCAGCTTCCATTTAGGCAACTAAAGAAGTGGCTGGATTTTCAGAAGTGCTCGTTGGGAGCTGCTGGCCCCTTCTGAAAATTCTGCCCAAACTGGTTTATTGACTTGCTCAATTTCATATAGTACTGTGATTTAGTGGCACAGCTGGGAATAGATCACAGGAGTTATTGGCTCAGTGCTAAAACCTTATTTTTACAGTGTGTCAATATTTTCTTTGTGTCCCAATCAATATTTCCCCTTCTTTAATTAAACCTCCAATCGGTGTGACATTAGGAAGAAATAACAGGAGAGAGATAGGGACCAGCATCCTTTGACAGGCAAGGCCCTAAACCAGTGATGCCCAACCTTTTCCGTGGGGCAGGCACAAGACGACTAGCCGCTGAGGACCCTGGCCACCGGATAAGCAGCTGCCGAAATGCCACTGTGAAGCAGCGTCATCAAGAGGCGTCGCCACTGAAATTCGGCGGCATTTTGGCGGTAGCGCTTCTTGACATTGCCGCTTCTTGGCGGCATTTCGGCAGCTGCTTGTCTGGCGGCCAGTAGGCGGGCGCACATGGATGTCCTGGTGGGCACCATGGCACCACAGGCACCGCGTTGGGGACCCCTGCCCTAAACTATGCTGGAATAGGCAGCCTCCAGCAAAGTTTCACCGTAGAGGAAATGATGAGAATGGGGAAATCTGAATCTCAGAAGTTTTGAGGGTATAGCTCCCGAATGCCAGCATTTAAAGGGATGAAATGACCAGTAAGCACCCAGCTTTAGGAGGAAGGCGGGATTGACAACTTAAGGAGCAGCCTCAAGGGGGAGAGGGCAATAAGAGTAAAGACAGAGGAGTCAGGCTAAGCCTGAGGATCATGCTAGAACCTTTGCCCTTCACCGGGAGCAGCATTCTGTCTTTACTGGCCCCAAGAGCAGCAAGCTGATCAGGCACAACTCCAGTCATCCCCATAGCAGAATACAGAGCCATCTCTGCCTTCACTCTTAGTTATTTGTGTCTTTCTGCCTGGAAGGGGCCTTCTTCAGCAGCACCTACCACCCCTCTGCCCTCAAGCCACAGCAAGCTTGCTGGATGCCTCATCTGCTTCCTTTTTATCTCCACAACTGCTGGGATTGGGTTTTTCTCCATTCTGTCCACAAAGCTGGAGCCTGTCAATCCAACCCTTGTGTAAACCTGGGGTTGAGACAGGGAAGTTAATTGTCTTGCCTCTGTGTTAGGTTCCTTGTTCAGTACTTGGGACCCTGCCTGATTTCTTGCATTCAATCTCAGACATTATGAGAAGTGAGGGCATGGTCAGGATGTCCTTAATATCTTCTCAGATTAAACAGGTAAATTGCATTTGGGAAAGATCCCGCAGATTATGGCATAATTGAAGGGTTTCTGAAAAAAAAAAGTGTTGTGTTAGAGGTGGGAGTGAGTGCATACCTCTCAAATCCCCTCGCTATGAGGATAGCCTTCTGATTAGACCCAAATTTAACTCCATTCCACTCAAGCTTGGTAATATTTTGCTGTAAATTATTTATATCAGAGAGGCAGAAGCCAAATATATTTCAACTAAAGAGAAGAATCCATCCTTATTTTGAATGCCCTGTGTGAATAATTGTCTCTTTCACATTTGGATCTTGTCAAGTTAAGAGTCATCATATGGGGAAGAGCTATATTTCTAAGGTGTGTGTGTGTGTGTGTGTGTGTGTGTGTGTGTGTGTGTGTGTGTAATGCTTTCCCTTTTCTCTTTCGCTCCCCCCATGCCCTTCTCCAAGCATTTAAAATCGAACGATACAAAGAAGATACTTTTATTTATAGAATGCTACATAAATAATAAACTGCAGTGACTTCTTGTCTTATCTTGAGAAGCATAATTTACTTGATAAGATCTTATTTTGAATCTTTTGTTAGTATGTTAAGTCACACTAGACGTAACTCATTGCAGTCACTCTATAAGGGCTAAATCCTGACCTGGTTTAATGAGAGTAGGAGGCACACAGGCCCATTACTCTCACACGGGAGAGCTACATTCTAATAGGCCAATTCTCGGTGTGTTGAATAGATCTGGAGCATCTCTGGGATCATGACCTGCTGAGCAGCTGAAGAGAGTGAGCTCTTTCTTACCCTGACTGGGTCTCTATTCTTATTGAGGTTACCACTGCAGGAGCTCCCATGGAACTGCCATAGGCATGGTAAACGAGGAATGAAAAGAAGGTGTTCCTTGTGGATGAAGGGGTCTGGATGTTCTCCAAGGAGGGCAATGCCATTCCACCCCAAACTCATGTGGCTCCCTCTAAGGACCTCAGTGACACATTGTCAGTCAGCTACAGAGATCTGCCCCCTCTTTGGGGTCTGTGGGACTCTGTGTATGTGCATGTCCATGGAATTCTGCAATGCAGCCATCATTTTTAATATAAGGGTGAAGTCCTTGGAATACATGCTCAGCTCTGTCTTCATTTGATCTAAGTGCTTGGATGAAGATGGAGATTGGAGAATTGCATGCTGAAATAGCAGTCTCCATGAACTGCGCTGACACATTAAAAATAAATGGAGGCAAGGTGTTCCTTTTCATGCATAGAAAATGTGGCCTTCAGGGTCATGGTAGGATGATAATGCAGTCCTCTTTTCAGTGTGTGTTTTGTTTTGTTTTTGGGGGTGGTGGGGAGGATGGATTGTAAAGCTACCTATTCTGAGAATAAGCAAAAAGAGAACAAGCAGCAGCAGAAGAGTTGCATACCACAGACTAACACAAATTTGGTTTGCTTATGACAGATTTATCATTGAGTGGTTCTGAGAAAATCCATTCTACATACATGGGACACAGACAAAAGCTGTTCATATCAGTTTTTACTGTCAAAGTCTGTTTGACATTCGCTACAAAGAGATAATAAATTAAACATTATTCAAAATTAGAATTAAAAAAATATTAACTATGCCATTTTGAAACGTGAATATGTAGATGGGATTGTTGACAATGGGTTCTATTACACAACTGCATCTTAAATTTCCCATCTAAAACTTTTTGCAAAAGCCAACTGAAATTGGGTGAGACGTTATAAATCATGTACTGTAACATTAGGAAACTGAACATATCAGATGCTCATCTGGTATACTGCACTCAACAGCATGGTACTTCAGAGCTCGTATCAGGAGAGAAATATATACCGTACTTTTGCGTTTGGAGCATACTATGTATTATAAAATATTTTTGAATGTCTTAATTTGGGGGAAAAGGTTCACTTCTTGACAATTTCTGTTCCTTCCAAAGAGGAAACAGGAAAAGCTGTCTCAGATTCTGGTCCTCCTGGCACTCACTAACATTTCCTGTCCACCTCTGTCATTGACCCAAGCAAACCTGTATTAAAGTGGTAAAACATACACATGCCATCTAATGGTATGGATTTGTAAGAGATGGGATTGGGTGGACTAATGTTTTCCTGCTCTAGCTTCTGTGATCTTATGTATTTTGTACATGTTGCAAAGATCTTATGTAACAATTTCTGCTGAAATCTCACAGTGGGGACAATACACAAAATGCCACCAGCTTTTGTGGTATTGTGGGGTGACAATAAATGAGTGGAGACTTGAGCTTCTACAAAGTTTTCTGTAAGTCACTGAACCCCTCTGAACTTCAGCTTCCCAAACTAGAAAAGGTGTGTAATGATCCCTACTGGACAAGATTTACATAGGCTTAATTCATATTTACAATGATTGTTCTTGGTTGAAAGGTTCTACAGAAGGGCAAAATATTTTCTTTTTATTATTTATTATACTCCCTCTTCAATGCTGTAGATTCTTGAAGTCAGTTTTAAATGTAATTTTTGAAGCACAATATCATGTACCCTCTTTGGAAACTGAAAATTATATTTTTACTTTCTCCTGTATTCTCCAATCTACCAAAAACAGACCCTTAGCAGAAGTCAGCAAACTGACATCAGTTCATTTGCCTTTAGGGAAAGTAAATTATTGCTCAGCTCAAGTTTAAAAAAAAAAAGAAAGAAAGAGAAAGGAATGGGTGAGGGGAAAGGGAAAAAAATCTATCACTAACTCTCCCTGGAGTCTGAAGAATGTTCAATCATAGGCTTAAGACGTCCAAACAGTGCAATTGAGGAGAGGGTGGTAGAGTCTGATTCTACGTTGGTGTGACTTGAACATTGTGAACGTTCTTATGGAGGCTTTGGAAAGTTTAGGATTGACCTGTTTTTATTGGCTCCCTTGATGATAGACAAACAGGGATGACCTGAGGCCAACATTGCCAGCAGGAAATTTGGGTCATGTGCAGTTGCATTTTTAAAACTTGTGTTTTAGGAGCTGTTCAATCAGCGTAATTGATTGATTGTAACGAGGCACAGAGAGAGCTCCTTAATCATTAGAGGTGGTTAGATAATGACAAACTGCTAAGGGTTTTGTTTGAGACAAATTTCCCATCTCCCTGTGTTATTCTGGTTGGAAAAGAGGTGGTTTGACCCTTATTTCATGGAGGTTACAGTCCAACTGGCCTGTTTACACAAAATAGCCTTGTAAATTTGGCATTTAAATTTGAAATACACTGTAACACCATTTCCCAAGAGATGAGAAAAAACATTTCAAAATAGATCATAATCCAAAAATCCAAATGCATGTTTTTAACTTAACAGTTGATTGTAGCTGTTTAAGTTATTATTTCTTTCCTTTTTCTTTGAAGACATGTTGCTGTTAAGTTTAATTTATACCCTTTCTTTAGTAAATGTTATGTAAATATAAGTGGAAAGGCTCAGGTTTTTAAATGCATTTAGTCATTGACAGTCAATGGGATTTAGACTCCTAAGTGCCTAAATCACATTTGAACATGAGACATAGGTTCCTGAATTAGTTAGCTGTTGCAATGCTGAACACCGCAATGCCTAAATACCTTTAAAAGTCCAGGCCAAAATTTCAATCAAGTTTGTGTGGAATTTTGCACATACTTATTTCAGGTTCCTGTGTGTGCTCTCAACTAGGAGGTGAGTATGCTCTATTTTGTATGTTCCCAAGCAACACATCCGTTTTAGAGGACATGTACACTTAAACAGGGTGCGTGCAAAAAAGAACTTTTTCTGTTTGAGAATTTGTGCCTGATTTTTTTTATAGGTGTTTATGGGACCAATAAAAACTTGTTGTTGTTCACTGCAGATGGCTTCCTCCATGCAGCTCTTTACAACTGTTTTTCTTCAGTTGGGTCATCTTCCATTTTAGGATCAATAGTGAGCTGAAATAATAACATCAGTGTATACATACATGTGAAATAATTTGTGTCACCAAAAACATACTGCTTTCCAAAAACACAGTGAATTATACAGAATTAAAGCTAAGCTAATAATTAAAAACCACCATGGGCTTGATTCTTTCCAGGTACACCGCTATGCCTGAACAGAGTCAGGCAGATCTAGCTTCAGACTTGTCCAAGTTATAAGTCTTTGGGAAATTGTAGTTTGCGCACAGAGACTTCTTCGTATTAGAAGCTGAAGTCTCTGAAGAGTTTGTCCTTACTGAGTGTGCTCCAACTCCTCCCAGGTCATAGTGCTGACCAGATAGCACATGCATTATCCTCACAGGGCGCCTGAACATGCTCCGGGGAATGGGGAGGAAGACTATCCTAACACATTTGCAACAGGGAGTCAGATTAAAGCATCACAGGCAACTTTAATTCTGGCAAAAAGAAGAACAGGAGTACTTGTGGCACCTTAGAGACTAACAAATTTATTAGAGCATAAGCTTTCGTGGACTACAGCCCACTTCTTCGGATGCATATAGAATGGAACATATAATGAGGAGATATATATACACACATACAGAGAGCATAAACAGGTGGGAGTTGTCTTACCAACTCTGAGAGGCCAATTAATTAAGAGAAAAAAAAAACTTTTGAAGTGATAATCAAGCTAGCCGAGTACAGACAGTGTGATAAGAAGTGTGAGAGTACTTACAAGGGGAGATAGAGTCAACGTTTGTAATGGCTCAGCCATTCCCTGTCCTTATTCAAACCGGAGTTGATTGTGTCTAGTTTGCATATCAATTCTAGCTCTGCAGTCTCTCTTTGGAGTCTGTTTTTGAAGTTTTTCTGTTGTAATATAGCCACCCGCAGGTCTGTCACTGAATGACCAGACAGGTTAAAGTGTTCTCCCACTGGTTTTTGAGTATTTTGATTCCTGATGTCAGATTTGTGTCCATTAATTCTTTTGCGTAGAGACTGTCCGGTTTGGCCAATGTACATGGCAGAGGGGCATTGCTGGCACATGATGGCATATATCACATTGGTAGATGTGCAGGTGAACGAGCCCCTGATGGTATGGTTGATGTGACAAGTACTCCTGTTCTTCTTTTTGCGGATACAGACTAACACGGCTGTTACTCTGAACCTTTAATTCTGGCATTTCCTAACTTTTGAGTACTTGACTTTGCAACCTTAATAAAAGCTAATTGTTTCTGAAAGAAACTCTAATTGAAAAATTGGAAAATATTCAGATAGGGTAACACAGAAAAACTTCTAGGGCCCGAGTCCATCACCATTACTTATGCTGAGGAGTGTGTTACTCTGCAAGTACTCCCAAGAGTGTGCTAGGCTTCTCACAGTCCAGGTGAGAGGACACAATCCTTGCCCCAAGGAGCTTACAAATTTGATGCAGTGAAGGGAATAACAGAAGGAGAGGGTCAACATCAATGAGATTATGCAGTTGCTCCATAAAGTTTAGTTCATGGCATAATGGAGGAGACAGTGCTTGCATTTGTTTTAAATACATTACTTGGTTTGTTTTTTGGTGGAAGAAGTGGTCTTCAGAAGAATCTGAGAACAGTTGAGCAGCCTTGCAGAAGAACTCAGTAGCGCTGTTCCCACACACAGGCAGCAGCATCTGTCTGATGGTGACAAAAATGACCTGTTTTTATTATGGAAACCAAGATCTTTTCTTCTCTGTTTTCAGAATATTGGTGAGTCAGAGATACCCAGTGTTTTGAACCAGTTATTGCCTATGATCAAGTCTCATAATGAGAGGACAGCTAATGACTATACCCCTGAAGACTTCCTTGTCTTGCTGGTGTATATTTACTCTGTGGTTGGGGAAATCAAAGCTGGAGAAGAGCTGGATAAAGCTGAAGGAGAGGTGAAAAAGGCACTAGTCCAGACTTTTTGTGATGAACCAGAACTATCTTCCTTACTGCAAAAAATAACAGGTGAGTTTATATTTCAGTGCAATGAAAAAAACAGTAGGTATGAAATGTGTACCTAAAGAAAGCATAGAAATAGCGTGACTTGTCTGTGGTGGTTAGGGTATGAGAATAAGCATGAGGATTTCCTGTAGATTATTCCATCACTGATGTGCACAAAAGCCAAATGCTGACAGGTTATCCTGAATAGTGCTGAGTCTGGTGAAAGTTCTGTAATTTGTTCTTTTTGTTAAAGAGTAGTTAAGTTTGTATGTTTTCATAAAGTAATCTTTTCCCCAATTTTCTTACATTGATCATTGTAAAGTTGACCTTGGAAAGTCAAAATTAATCCTGGAAACATATTCAGTGAACCACAGGGTTGTGAATGCTAGGAACTGCCCAGTCTGTCATAAAAAAAGAATTGTGTCTAAAACTAACATTGAATTTTTTACTGAAATAATAAGCATAGTGAGACCTTTTTGGCAAACACGATAACTTATTAGTGCCTTCTGTAGAATAGCCAAGTAATAACTTGCAGTTGTCCTTGCCACAGACTTAAAAATTGTTTAAAAAGATTGTAAACACTAGAACTGTAGCAGAAGAGGAGTTTTTCATAATGGAAGGGGGGCCGTGTTGCCCATCTACCACGGGTTCATTTGCCTGTTCGAAGGTATAATTATTATTTGTACTGCATTAGTGCTTAGGAGCCTCAATCCTAGACCATTGTGCTAGGTGACACACAGAACAAAAGGCCAGTGCATCCCCCAAAGTACAAACAGTCCAAGTTTCTGGCATAATTTTACCACTGTAGTTATATCAGTGTAACTCTCCATGTTTATGTCACTCTGGGAACAGTATAAATTAATCATAAAATGACACTCTTATTCTGGAATAAGCGTGTCCACACGGGGATTTATATTGCTATAACTATAGCAGTAGAATTATACCAGTACATTTCCACATGTATAGAAGCTCTTAAGATTATTTTTGTGAGTGCTGGAATGGGAGGTGCGTGTTCCACCTTAATGTAGTTACACAAGTATCATGCACTTACACGCTGCTCCAAAGCCCAGTGAAGATGGTTAGAGCCTTTCCATTGATTTCAGTGGGACTTGGATTAGCGATATTACTGTTAGTGGCATACTGCTTATAGTTTGCCCATTTTTCCTCTTAGTTTCTAGGGTGTGTGTGTGTGTGTGTGTGTGTGTGAGTGTTCTATATTTCTTGCATTCCAATTCTATGACAGTTTTTTCAGTGCATGCGGCTTGTCTTGTGCTAATATAATGTTTCCAAATGACCTCAGTGGTATTCACTGTCGGATATTGTGCAGACTGAACCCTGCTGTGCAGAACTCCATCTTCATGTTTAAGTTTTTCTTCTGTTGATCCATGTTTCCAATCACTGTTTTATAATTTTCTTTAATTGTGATTAACAAAGAAAGAAAACGGGGAGATGCTGAATTATTTAACATTTAATTTCATGAAGAATCAGCAGGGAAACTGCTTTCTGATTTGCACAGAAACTTTGTTTATTGCCCTCTACAGTCTCTCAGTCCATCAAAGTTGCTAGTACAAATAGAGACTAGATTACATAGCTCATTGGACTGGAGTAAGCTCTTCACAGTATTCACCAAGTAATGTTCAATTCTAACTATATTTCCATATTTTATACATAGATTTCATACATACTTTTTCCCAGTGCTGTGTGTGTTTGTAGGTTTGCTAAGTAGAAGCAAATGTCAGGATGTTCAAGGGAACAAGCAAATAAAAAATTATAAACGAAAGTCCAAGTACAAATAGGTTGTATTTTGAAAAAGCAATTCTTTGTTTTCACATTGCAGACATAATCTTTGAACAGTGGAGTTTGAGATGTGCTCCTAATCATCTAAATATTTTTGTACTAGTATGGAGCTGGATCTCATAATTTAGGCACATTTGAAAACTGAGCTCTCGGTCTGCATAATATACCTTGACTCATTTGGAGGGTTTTAGCTGTTTACCAAAAGTTTTGAAAAGTTCATGCTGATGTGTTATAAAGACTTTTGTTTCAGATAAAGGGTTTCATTCACAGTCAAGTTAATTGTGGATCACGAAGGCCAGTTGCCCATGCAACCTGTTGATATGTATGAAACATTACAAACACATCATTAGGAGACAAATTGTGAGTGTAAAAGGCTATTTTTTAAAGAGGTGGCTGAACTGTTTCTTAGTACACGTATTAGTTCTATTATGCTTCTGCAGTTCCTTAGTTACCTGAAGAAATATGGATGAAATGCTGGTCATTCTGTGTGTGTCTGTGTGTGTCTGTCTGTGATTTACTATATAATGTATAGTCTGCTTGCTAGCATGTTTTTTGACCTGTTGCAAATCTGTGGTTTGCACTTTATTTAGAAGTGTCAGTTCTGTTGGCCCAATCACAAAGTAAAACAAACAAAAACAACAAGCTGTTGGTGACATTTTATTGGACTAACTAAAAAGAACAAAAATTGGCCTACATAGAAGGATCTTGTGAAAGAGAATATTGGGTCTAGATTCTTAGCTGTGTAAATTGGCATCTGTCCTTGAAGTCAGTGTAGCTGAGCTGGTTTATACCAACTGAGGATCTGGAATATTCCAATTATAATATCTCATGATTTTTTTTTAAATTAAAAAGTATGTTTTGCTTTTGAATGGCTGCAAAACTTAATTAAACTCTGACCAGCTTTAATAAATTTGTTTTCATTAGTAGAACAAAGGGAAACACGCTTTTTATCTCTTATTTGAGAATTCTATAAAAAATAAATTGCTGGGAGAACATTAAAATTGCATAGTTAAATATTCAAGTCAGGAAAAGCCAAAATTAAGGTTGCATGTGCCTTATGCATACACACACATGGACCCAGCACATTGCGACATTTATCACTCTTGGGGGTACCAGAAGGGGCCTGAGTTCCTATGTCTCAAAGGAGAGGGACACCTTGGGTGAGCAGCTGGGGGTGTCCCATTTTCTCTTTGGGAAATATGGTCACCCTGTAGCTCCCAGCTGCCCCCCTGCAGCTTTCAGCTGCTGCGGGAAGAGGGGGAACCCTACAGCTCCCAGCCACCACAGTGGCAGGGTAAACCATGGACCCGCAGCAGCAAAAGTCATAGACAGGTCACAGCTTCCGTGAATTTTTGTTTATTGCCCGTGACCTGGCTGTGACTTTTTTACTAAAAATAACCTTGACAAAATCTTAGCCTTACCTATAAGTAAAACAGGGCCAAAACTATGAACTAGAAGAGAGGCAGCATGTTCCAGTGAGCAGAACATGGCACTAGTGGTCAAGACTTATGTGTGCTCTTCCTGACTGCTACAGACCTTGGGCGAGTCACTTACTTTCTTTGTGTCTCAACTTCCAGTGTGTAAAATGAATGGATACCAATCTTTTGTGAATCACTTTGGGAGCTACAGATGAAAACCACTATATGAAGGCTAAGATTTGTTATATATTGCATAAATAAACCTCTGTACCAGATTACTGGAGGATAGCTAATGTGATGCCAATGTTTAAAAAAGGCTCCAAAGGTGATGCTGGCAATTACAGATCAGTTAGCCTGACTTCAGTACCAGGAAAATTGTTTGAAACTAGTAAAGAATAGAATTATCAGACACATAAATTAGCATGATATGTTGGGGAAGAGTCAACACAGCTTTTGAAAAGGGAAATTATGCCTCACCAATCTATTAGAATTCTTTGAGGCAATCAGCAAGGGTGATCCAGTTGATATTGTGTACTTGGACTTTCAGAAGGCTTTTGACAGGGTCCCACACCAAAGGCTCTTAAGCAAAGTGAGGAGTCATGAGATAAGATGGAAGGTCCCTCATGGGCCAGCAACTGGTTAAAAGATCAGAAACAAATGGTAGGACTAAAGATAAATAGTGGGGCCTCCAATGATCTGTCCTGGCACCAGTGCTATTCAACATATTCATAAATGATCTAGAAAGGGGGGTGAACAATAAGGTGGCAAAACTTGCAGATGATACAAAATTACTCAAAATAATTAAGTCTAAAGGTGACTGCGAAGAGTTACTAAAGGACCTCACTAAACTGGGTGACTGGGCAACAAAATGGCAGATGATATTCAGTGTTGATAAGTGCAAAGTAATGCACATTGGAAAACATAATCCCAACTATTTATACAAAATGATGGGGTCTAAATTAGCTGTCACCACTCAAGAAAGAGATCTTGGATTCATTGTGGATAGTTTTCTGCAAGCATCTGTTCAAGATACAGCTGCAGTCAAAAAAATCTAATGGAATGTTAGGAACCATTAGGAAAGGATAGATAATAAGACAGAAAATATGATAATGCCCTATATAAATCCTTGGTACACCCACACCTTGAATATTGCATGCAGTTCTGGTCTCCCCATCTCAGAAAAGAGATATTCGAATTGGAAAAGGTACAGAGAAGAGCAACAAAAACGATTAAGGGTATGGAACAACTTCAACGTGAGAAGAGATAAAAAGACTGAAACTGTGCAGCTTACAAAAGAGATGACTAAGGGGTATATGGCAGAGGTCTGTAAAAACATGACTGGTGTGGAGAAAATGAATGAGGAAGTGTTATTTACCCCTTCATATAACACAAGAACAAGGAGTCACCCAATGAAATTAATAGGCAGCAGATTTAAAAAAAAACAAAAGGAAGTACCGGTACTTCTTGACACAACACACAGTCAACCTGTGGAACTCATTGCTATGGGATGTTGTGAAGGCCAATAGTGTAACTGGATTCAAAAAATAATAAGTTCATGTAGGGTAGGTGCATCAATGGCTATTAGCCAAGATGGTCAGGAACGTAACCACATGCTCTGGCTGTCCCTAAACTTCTGACTGCTGGGACTGGATGACCAGAGTTGGATCACTCAATAATTGTCCTGTTCTGTTCATTCCCTTTGAAGCATCTGGACTGGCTATTGTCAGAAAACAGGATTCTGGGTTAGATGGACCATTGATCTGACCTAGTATGGCCATTCCTGTGTTCTTATTATTAATCAGAATCCTTTGAATTTCAGGGGCATTGTGCTGTACTCCCCAGGTACAAACCTTTACCAAGCTTATTTTCTGGTTCTAGTTTGGATGAGGCTGAAATCAAAACCTAGACCTTAATTGTGATTCTGAACCTTAGCCGATACCCCAAGTGCACCCTCTTTGGCACACCCCTTCACTTGCAGATCTTGTAAGATCTGCAAGCTGAAGAGGTCCACATTTTTTCTTTCTCTGTCTTCTCCCTGTCCTTCAAAGCACCAGGGACATTAAATACCAAAACCTAGTGTTAAAGAATTTTGTTGATGTTCTTTATTTAGATTGCAAGGTCAAGTAATCAGAAGTCAGGAATTCTCTCACAACAATAACTCTTGTCATTCTATTTTCTATTCCTGTTTTCCTTTTAAAGTGTAAATGCACATTTATTATATATTGTGAGGCTGAAATTTGTATTGGTATAACTGCACTGATATAGTAAACCCCTAACAGATGCATTGCACTGTACCAGTGCTTTCTTTTAATATGATACTCCTGGGGGAATTCTGTGCCACTGCACAATTTGCACAGAAATTAATGTTCTGCACAGATTTTCCTCCCTCCCCCCCCACAGAAATGGGCTGCAGAGTTTCTGGCTGCCACTGGGGTCCACAGGACCTGACAGAGCCCAGCTTGCAAATAGAAGACATTACTGGGAGGAGGGGTACAGAGCTGGAGGGTTCCGGGGAGCTGCAGTTCCTGGCATGCCCTGAAGGAAGGAGGTGGTGTGCAGGAAATTCTGTACATGCCTGGGACCCAACATCAGACTGTTTCTCCCTCTGCATCCCTGGGCTCTGGGAAGGTACAGGGTGCATGTGAGTGTCTGGGTTGGGGCGTGGCCCGCAGCTGGGCTCTGGAGGGTAGCAGATGCAGGTGTCTGGGCTGGGGGGAACCCTGTGGCTGGGCTCTGAGGGAGGAGGGAAGAGAGTGTCTGGGGTGCCCTCCAGCTGGTCTCTGGGTAGAGGATGCAGGTGTCTGGGATGGGGGGCACCCCGTGGCTTGGCTCTTGGGGGGGAGGTAAGGAGTGTGGGTGTCTGGGCTGGGAGGCACCCCGCCATTGGGCTCTGGGGGAAGAGGGGGTGCAAATTTATGGGCTGGGGGGGCTGCAGCTGGGCTCTGGGGGGTTGTGGGTGTGAGTGTCTAGGCTGGGGGGGGGCACAGCTGGGCCCTGAGGGGTAGGAGATGTGGGTGTCTGGACTGGGGGGCACCCCGCAACTGGGTTCTTGGGGGGGGAGGGGGTAGAGAAACAGGAACTGAGTTGTCATAGGGGTTTGTTTAACTCTTTACTCCTGGGGGATATTTTATTTTATTTTATTTTTTTTTGGCATCTGTATTGTTACAGACATAGTAGCTGACGGGTATTTTGAAATAAATTACCAAAATAATTGGAATGATTATATAGTGTTATTTTGGCAAATATAATATGCAGAATTTTATAATAATTGTAGACATAATTTTTATTTTTTTGGCACAGAATTCCTCCAGGAATAGTATGTTACCAAATTAAAGTGCATTGGTATAAGCCTTTCTTTGCAGTTGTGAAGCATGTTTACAATAGAGATTTGCATGGGTGTAACTGTATCCACGTTGGTACATTGCAGTGAATTTCCTTAATGTGGATGAGCCTGAGTTATTAATGCATACTGTAAAATATATTAGGATGCACCACTTGCCTAAGTTTACATTGTGGGAGAAACTTCAACATTTGGAATTTCCTTACTTCTGAGTGCTTAATTTTCCACCCTTAACCTTGCATGAACACAACATTTTTCATGTAAAAATGCATGGTAATAATATTTTGTATTTGTATAACATCCTATGTCAGTGAAGCTCAAAACATGCTGAAATTAGTAATTAAACTAAAAACATAATGGGATAATTGCCTACCTAAATCAAATGGCAAATCTGATATGCTTGGTACATGATATCCATTTTAAAATGTGATACAATTATAGCTTGTTTTAATGTAGCTGTTCAATAGTATGTGTGATGGTGGACTATTTTAATACCTTGAATAATAAAATGGAATGTTACAATTCCAAGATTTTTCAGGGGTGTAATTTACAACAGACATAAGTTATTCATCACTGTTTCCTACAGAAATCTTGGAAATCCGGGGGGGAAATGATTAGACCAAAACAATGATTTAAACTATAATGGAAAATGATGCTTTTCAACAAATGGATTTTCTTTGGCAGATGTAGACAAATGGGATATAAAATACACTATTTTATTTATTAATTTATTTGCTTGCTTGTTTAGGTTTTTAGCACCCATCCAGAATGTACACAATAAAAATGTGCAAAAAATACCAATATGCCCACAAAACAATTCCAAAATACGTCTTCCAGTTTCCACAAACAACTCTTCCATCCCCTACTTCACAGTGCAATCCTGGAAGGGAAAGTCTTGGAGAACAGATGTGATTTTATGGTGTGCTCGGAAGACCAAAAGGCTGTAAGGTCTGTTGGACTGAAGGGCAAGCCAACTGAGATACACTAGTGTAGTAATTCTAAACTTGTGGGATATGACCTGTTGTTGGGTTACCAAGGGCACCTACTGCATCTTCCTCCAACAGTCACATCAGCAGCTCTACCCCACAGTACCGAAAAACTTCCCATTGTGCCTTTCTGTGACCCTTCTGTGGTGGATTGCAGGACTATTTTCTGTTTTGCTGCCTTATGTGTCATGCAACATGGGACTTACCACACTGTATCATACTCATGGTCCCTTTAGTCCAGTATCCTTGTCTCTAACCAGAAGTGTTGGAGGAAGGTAGAAGAAACCCCAAAGTAGTCAGGTATAGGATAATCTGCCCTAGGAAGGCATCATCCTAACCCCTAACAATCAGAAATGGTCATAAACCCTGAACCCATTAGCTTTTTACTATTAGCTATTTTATTCTTTTTAGCCATATAACCATCCAAGGCCTCTTTGAATCTTGCTGAATTCTTGGCCTTACCACCAACCTGTAGCAATGAGCTCCAGTGTCTGATTAGGTGTTGTGTAAGACAGCATTTCCTTTTATTAGTTTTGAATTTGCCACCTTTCAATTTCATTGAATGTTCCCTCATCTTGTGTTAGGAGTAAGGCTTCGTGTTTGTCACAGAAGTCACAGATTCCGTGACTTCTGCAGCAGCTGGTGTGCCTGGCCCAGGGGCAGCCTGAGCAGCTCGAGCAGTCCCTGGGTCAGGTGTACAGGCTGCTGCTGGGGCAGTCTCAGGCCCCTCCGTCCCCCAGAAGCAGGAGTTTGGGTGTGTGGGGAGGCTCAGGGTTGGGGTGCGGGGTGGTGCTTATCGGAGGGGGGGGGCTCCCCAGAAGGGTGACAGCAACTCCCCTCCCTCAGCTCCTAGCTCCACGTGCTGCCTCCGCCTGCAGGCACTGCCCCCGCAGCTCCCATTGGCCGCAGTTCCCAGCCAATGGGAGCTGCAGAACCAGGACTTGGGGCAGAGCAGAAGCAGCATGTGGAGCTAGGAGCTGGGGTCCCTGCTTCCCAGGAACCGTATGGAGCCTGCCCCAGCACCCGTGGTGCCCCCCCCCCAGCCGCAACCCCCCACTTCGAGCACCTGCGATGCTCTTGGGCCGCGACTCCCCCCCCCCGGGCACCCATGGCGTCCCTGGGCCGCCCTCCTGAGCCGTGCCCCACCCCCCAAGTTTTAATCAGGGGAATATAGTAAAAGACATGGACAGGTCACAAGCCGTGAATTTTTGTTTCCTGCCCGTGACCTGTCCATGACTTTTACTAAAAATACCCATGACTAAAACATATCCTTAGTTATGAGACATGGAAAACCAGCACTGCTCTAGTGGATGAAACTTTTATTTCAATGCATTACTAAGTAAGCGTCATGAAAAGGCTAAGCCATTTGGCATTGAATCTGGTTAGAGGTGAAGTATATTTTTTAAGTTTTCACATTACATAGGAAGAAATTTGGGACACTAGAACACATGCCGGTTGAAGTATTAAGTATTTAAGATTGTAAACACACATAAATCAGGACATTCAAAGTTATGATCCTTAGACTGTGCATTTGCATCTCATGGAATATCTTAACTAGATCTTCTGCCCTCAGTCCCTCCCCAAATGCTTCCACTTTGTCTGTCTACTCCTGGGGGCTTGGCTGCCCCATTCATATTGTCTGCTTGGAAAAGTGAATATAAAAATAACCCATTAGACTATTGTCAGGGCAATTTGGAGTGGCCAGGGTGCAAGAGCCTGGTATTGAGGATTGCTCATTGATTTCAGGCATGTGTGGGCATCTGCCTATAGATGGGGTTATTAGATACAGATCTGTTCCAGGCCAGAGCTAAGATTTATAAACTAAACTGTTTATTTTAAAAGTTCATAGCGTGGTTACAGGGAGTGGGGTAATGCCTCAAAGCATCAAACAGCAAAACATTTTGAATTTCCAGGAGCACTGCTCTCTCAAATACAGATTAGCTTTCTCCAATCCCTGTTTTTAAAGTAAAAGATTACTTTCCTGTCTGATGTAAGCAAGACGACTGCACATTAATTTATATCACTAAGAAGATCTCGTTCCACTGGGTTATGCTCCAGACATGCTCAGTTGCAGGCAGTATTATTGCAGGAATCTACTCTATTGCGCAAGCCTCTTGCTATAAATGTTCCTCTGTGATGATAGCAAATCACTGAAGACTCCATTGGGCAGGATCTCTGTAGACCACCTGATGTGATTTGAATGGAAAGATGTCATTGTCATGGAGCCGTGATGTCTCTGAATGTCATAATGATTTTATTAAAATAGAAGATGATGTTGGTTGGTGACAGACTGGCCACAATCAAATTGTAAACAGAAGCCCTTCATAGATTATAACAATTTTTTTTCAGTAGCTAAAAGATTCGTTCTTGGTCAGTGTAGACCCTACTTATGTCCTATAGAGATAACAGAGTTTATTGGCATGATTTCTCTTTTTATAGTTTATGTCAAAATACAGCCTTTGCTGATCTCGCTACAGTGCCATAGTGCTGAAATCGTTACAGCAGGACCAAATAAAAACAGATCGCTATGTTCAAAGGTGCATTGAAATGCTTTTCAGGCGCAAGACACCTGTTCAGGATGCTGTTTTTCTCCTGCAGCACCAGCTGATATTACCAAAACTTAAAATGCTCCTTTCTCTGCCTTGCAATGTGTGCATATAAAACTAAACATAAAAATGATCTTCTGTTACCTTTCAATCATTTACCTGACATATTTTGGACAAAATCCAGCTGAAAATATTTGCGATCAAGTAACCACAGAAGATGGTGAATCTGACGTAAAACAAAGCTGCTTCATGGCCAAGTTATGGTGCTACATGAGAGGTGAAGAACTCATGCAAATTAGCTTCCTGCCATTTTCAATGACTGGGTGTTCCAGTCCATCTTCTCACGGCCGTGCAGCAACTGGGAGTTCATATTGCCCCAAGTATCTCAAAACAATTGACAAGTTTTAATTTGCACCTCACAGTATATTGTAACTAGGTGTTATACCCACTGTTACAGATGGGGAAACTCAGGCAGTGAAGTGACTTGCTTCAGTCAGTGTCTTAGCCAGGAACAAAATGTAGGACTCCTGACTCCCAGTCTCCTGCCTTTTCTGCAGGAACACACAGACTTCTAAGATCCGAATAACTTTCGCTATGGTCTTTTTAAGGGCTTGATGGAAAAATTCCTTTTGACTTGGATGGTGCAGGTTCAAACCCTATGTCAGCTGTGGTAGAATCCCTAGAACCTTGTTATACATGATAATCAGGAAATAACACTCTGCTTTTGAAAATGAGAGTTGTGGAATGTCCAATTCAGATTTCTCTGGCTTCAGAATGGGAGAGATCCTCAGAATTAACCTCTGCTCCTGTCTAATCAGGATACCTGGAGAATTTTTGTAGGGGACCACCAGGGAGGCAATTTTATCTGTATTTTTGTTCAGCTTAACTCTAAATTAGTGTTGAGAAATAAGTAATACAGTATTTGTTTACAAACATTTTGTTGGATGTCTTATAACAAAAGACACAGTTGAAAAACTGGTCAATATCAACAGTAAAAGAATTAGACTTCTTTGTCCAGGGCAGAGATATTTTAGTTCAGATTTCAAACTGACGTTTTAAATGTAGCATAGAACATAATCCCCATAGAAGTCCAACTTTGATTCTGCTTTCATATGTTACCTATTTATTTTCTCTTCAGCACCTGGTCAGAGTTGGCTCCAAACTGGATGGTAATTTTCATTGAAGTGTTTATAACATGAGACTTTTTAACATGAGACATATGCCTGCAGCTCTGCAGGCCCCTGAATTGCTGCCAACATAACAAGGCAGCCAACTGGAACAGGAAACTGATATGGTGCAATATTCATTAACCATTTATATTATTTTTCAGCATGCAGATGCAATACCATATAGAGGACATTCTGACATCAAGTATTCCTGTTTAAGTAACCTGTGGAATGGAAACTAAAGCTCCTTTTTAAAATTAGGTGACATTTTCTAAAAGATACTTGTGAAAATATATGTGGTGAAGTTAAATCTTATTTTTTTTCTCCTTTTCCATACAAGTCACTTCCTTGCAAAGGTTCCAAGTTTTGGTATGAGTAAATTCTTGCTAGTTTGCAGTGCACACCCAGCCTAGCAAAACAAAAACAGGGAGATGTTAGATAATACGATTAAAAATATTTTCTTAGTGGTCACCACCCATATAAAATAAATCTGACACTTGTTTTTGTTTCTCTTTTGCACATCGAAACAAATTTTAGGATATTTGCATATAATTGTAGAAGTTCGCCTCTTTGTTTAGTGTCAGTAATCGTCTTTCAAGAATTTCAAGGTACTGAACTATTCAGCAAATATCTTCTTAGTCTTTTACCATTCTTTTACATTTAATATATTTTTAGGAGCCAGAAAGCAGTGCTACCAGTATGTGCTTATAGATGGTTGTTCTGAACAATTGCACGTTGTGTTCTTGATTGTTTCAGGTTGTTCTCAGTGGAAATGCACAAGTGTAGAAAACAATGCATCATCTGAGGCAAACAGGAATAATTACTGGACAGAATTGGACATTTATAATTACTGGGTCAAATTTACCCGAGTGTTATTCCAATGCCTTCAGTGGAGTTATACCAGGGATTAACTTGATCCTTTGAATTTAGGGCAGTTTTTGAATTTAGGGCAGTTACAGCAAGGTAGCAGTCTGTACAGATTTTACTGTGGATACAGTATATTGCTGGGTACATATGTAAAAAAGAGTCACAAGGGTCCATAATCACTGGGTTATGTGCAAAGCCAAATAAATGTCCTGAATTATTGATCATAACCATTTTTATTGCATAAGCCCATTGGTGCCTTTAAAGTCTAATAGTGTGTGTAGTGAAAATTTAAGAACCTGAAAATGACACAAAAAAGCATTTCTTAAAGCTGGTATATATTTTGCTTATCAATAATGTCATATGTTTTTATTTTTATGAATAATTTAGGACTTAAATAAGTGTAGTTTTGCAGATGCAGCGAGTGTTATGTGTTCCTCCCCTCTGTGCTCTACCCACAGAAGGTGTGAGTCTGCTATAGACCCTTATGACAAAGCCTCTGGCTCTTTAGGTCAGGCTGTAGCCACTCATACTTTTAGCTCTGGAGAACTCCAGTTTAGTTCCCAGTGTTGGCCAAGATGGATTCTGTACCTCATAATTAAGGGCCAGTTTCGATTACATCCGTATACAAATACACATTTGATGAGGTGCTTCTTTATTTAAAAAAAAGGCTGAGATCAAATTTGGCCATTGTGATGTGGCCTATAAACCTATTCAGACCTATGAGCATAAGCTAGCAGACTAGTACCTCAGCTGATCTCTGAAACTTGATGGTACAGCTCTGATATTTTACTGCCTTTACTTAAAAACTGTTTTAAAAATGCAATAAATTAACAATTATCCCACACTTTAATATGGCATATGGTGTTCTGTATATACTACATGGTGTTGCTGTTGTTTTTTAGTATCATTTAAAATGTTACTATCCATTTCCTAATCTGTTACAAATGATCAAATAAACTACTCTTATTTGGATTTAAGCAAATACTGTTCTGTAGACATCTTCGTGTACGCTCTCTTCCCTACTCCATACCCAAGACAGCAGAGCAGGAAATGTCTATGGAGTATCTTTTGAGAGAGATACTAAATTGTCGTGTATTTTAGTTCAACATGGACTAGGTGGCTCCTGCATTCCCTCCTTCCCTATTTGTTCTGTTTAGTTTTAACTGTTGCATAAGTGTCACCTCTGGTAGTTAAAGTTTAGGTCAAGATATGTCTTGCTTTGACCTTTTTACTCTGGTTTATGGACATGCGGGCTGGTGTCTGTCAAGATGTAAAAGTTCACAGTCCACAGTGCAGGATTTCTTTCTTGGATTTGCTTTCGGTACTCATTGTGATGGACAGTGTTGCACAGTTAGACAGAGGCAGTTCTGTTACATAACAGTTTCATGTGAATAACAGAGTGCAGTGTTTATATACTTCATAATTTTAGAAAGCAACATGCCTTATTTATAAGCAGATGTATGAGTCTTGTTTTAAAAAATTGTTTCCTTTTTCATGACAGTAACATTGTTTTGGAAATGCTTGTCTGATGATCAGTGGCAGCAGCAGCCAGTCATAACCAATTAAGCATGTTTATATAATGAAAAACAATACACTGATGTGGTTGACTAACGTGGAATTCTTTTAAAGTGAGAAAAAAGGGAGTAAAGATCACATAGACTCCTTGTTTTGTGCAGATCCACTCCCCTCCCCCCTCACACACTTATCTATCATGCTATCTGTATATAGTGATTCTGGTGTGTCAGGGCATGCATTAGGAAACGTTACTTTAGTTTTGTATACCTTCATTTTTAGTTTTCATAGCTTACCAGTGTTTTGTAAGTTAGAGGTACATTTTCAATAGCAGATTTTGCAAATTATAATTAGATTGGGTTTCTGTTCAAAGTTAACCTAGATTAATTTTAAACAGCTTGTGCATGGATTTAGCCACATGACCCTTAATACACTATATAGCCTTTAAGAAATACTGATAAGCACACATCTCTGCTGCCTGCTCAGCAAGCGGAGTTATCCAGGGAATAACTTCTTTTCCCAGACCAGTGTCAAGTATCCACACTTTTGTGCCCAGAAAGGCATAGATCTGAGGCCTCTTTCAGACACCTTTCAATTCCATTGGGAAAAAAGATTCTTCCTTTCCTGTGCTGCCATAGGTGCCTTACAAGCCATGTCTGGAGATTTTCATACAGTAATGCTTCTGTGACCTCACCAGTTTTCTGGGATTCCAGTCTCTGGATTTGTCTTGATGGAGGCCTCTTTCTTCTGTCAATCATGCTTGACCTTCTCTTCCAGATGGTGAAATGTGTTACATCCAGACCTGATTTTCCTTTGGTGTAGATTCTGAATTCAGCTGGAGCAAGCTTGGAGTTATCAGATTGAAGCATTTCATTGTTGATTGGCTTGGACTCCAGTTGCTGTCCAATCTTAACTTATCATGCTTTAAATGTTTATATTGCTGCTCTCCAACTTACAAAATGGGCCAAACTATAGCCAGAAGTGCGCACACAGCTTTCACTGCAGTCTACCTGAGAAAAGACTATAACCCTGTGTGATGCATATAAACAAACATCTAAACTCTGTGAACATATGGAAAGTGATCTGACTAATTGTAACTAGTAAAAGATTCTGAATCTAATTCTATGTTCCAAGCCACCATTAGCAATGAAGTAACAGATATTCTGCATTTAGTGTTTCAGTGTTTATTTCAGGTAAACAATGGCTCATTCTTGAAATAAAAATTATTTTAAGGGCTTTTGTTGAATTATATTGAAAAAATAATATTTGGACTATGTGTGTATTTGAAACACATTCATTAGTGAAAAAGCTAAAAACCTAAAGCAAGTGTCCAAAAGAAATATACTTACAAAAGAAAGACGAGTAGGCTGAAAGTTAATAAATCACCCGTGTTACTCCAAGGAACATCTATAGCGAGAAGAAAGGAGAAAAGATAAGTTGTTTAAAATAATGCAATAATTCTTTAATAATCTTTTATTAAGAAGATTAATATGGTAAATACTTAGTGAATGAATGTATTCAACATAACATCAATTAATAACAATGAGTGACAGGAACAAGCAACTTTCAGATTGTCTTACGAGAAAAGTTTCAAATGGCAATATTTTATCTGTTATATTACATCTTGATGGGACTGTTCTTGCCTTTTTGTAAGCATCACTAAAGAAAGTATTTCTAGAGAATGAAAAACACTGAGAAATTATGAAGAGTTTATGAGAAACTATGAAGAGTCTGAACAGAAAGATGACACAAATAAGAATGGAAAGATCTTTACCAGAAAGTTTGAAAGCGTGATAATATATAAACCCCAGCCAACCAATCAACTAACCAAAAAACCCTGCTCATTTGTGTTGTATGACAGCACAGTACCCAAACTTGTGGAAGATGGTAGTGTTTTTCCATTTGTTTGATGCTGCTTTTTAGCCATTCAGCTGGGAGTTGCACGGGCTGCTCATTTAACATTATTAATTGGTGAAATATGAGCTGTTTTGTTGAATTATCAAAAGAAAAATTTGAAACAGGAGTAGGAAACTAGAAATTGTTACTCCAGCTGTGTGTATCTGTTTTCCAGTTTTGTTTTTATAATATGCTAAAACTATTTCCTTGACAAATAGGGCATAGATTGTTATTTGTACATCAAAATTTTGCAGTTCTTCAGCTCTTATGTTTGAGTTTCAATTAATAAAAACAGAGACGCTGTTGAGGGATAGAACTAGTTGTTCTTGCTTTTAAGTGTACAGAGACTCCCACCTCTATTACATCAGTTCTCCTTTGATGTATACTGTCACAGTTTCAGGGTAACTGCGCCTGTATTTCTACCTACTCTCTTCCACCCCCACCTCCAACCCCACACCCCCTCGTGGTCCACTCTGGGAGTCCCCAATCTGATCTCAGACCTCCAGCCGTCACCTGTCTTTGGACAGGGACCCGTGACACACTCCCTTCTTACTAGGGATTTTTAAGGCTGCACAGCTCCCTGCCTTATACTGTGATAATCCCCAGCAAGCCACTCTGCCTAATGGCCACTTTCTCTCCAAGGGCCCTGAGCAGTGTACAGCCAGCAGTTGCATGTTATCACGTGGCTCCTTCTAAGCAATCCCATTTATTCTTAATACCTTACAGGGAAAGCACATAAAACCAATAAAAGTCTGTATATGCATGCTGAAGGCTTATCAGAGGTCGCCTATCAGTGTTATGGGGCCCTAGAAGGCCAAAGTCTTTCCACTGCTTCTTCAAGAGTTGTAGCCTCCTCTTGGATAGAAAGTCTTGTACATTTGCTGGATCAGAAAAAAGGCCCTGAGTCAGTTTAAACCTAGCCTTTTTATACCAAAAGCCCCTTCTTTGTCTATTGGTCTCTGGAAAACCCAGTTTGAACCAGTTTATACAAGCCTTTCCAGGGGGTGCTACCTCTCTGGAGCTGTTTACAGCCTGAGTGATTCATCTTAATCACCCCCCACTGTGTTTGGTTCCCGGAGGAGCTAAAAGCAATCTTCCACCCCGGAGATGCATACAGTCCCTGCCCCTCAGTGATATATATACCATTCATAACCTTGCCCAGTGTTCCCCCAAAGATACAGCTTGTGGTTGAAATATCTTGCTTTTGAGGGTACAAAGACTCCCACCTCTATTGCATCAGTTTTCCTTTGGAGTACGTCAAACACAATAAATCACAGCAGGTATAAGAGTATGAAACTGTGGGTGTGATTGATGTGGAGTGTTTGCCAATGTATTGTTTAGATGAACTCCTTTAGCTATACATTGTACAGTGCAATGACAATGACATCTATGTTAAATCACAACTTGATAGGTGATGTGTGTGAGATTAGTCTTTTAGGGTTGAATGTTCAAAAGCGCTCAGCAAATACCACCACCTTGGGTATGAGAGGAGAGTTAGGCCAATGCTGAGCACTTTGAAAATCCAGTTTTTTAATCAGTGTCATGGTTTAGACCAGAGGCTCCCAAACTTTTTTCCTCAGAGGCTTATCTGTGCAGCTGCAATAGGCATTGTGGCCCACTATTACCACTTCTTGAGGAAAATTATTGATTTTAATTGTACATACATATAAACCGCAACACTGTAAATTAACAATGTACTATACATGTTTCCTTTTAATTTTAATGTAAACAATTTTAATGATAGAAATCCCTAGCAATATGCACTCAAAGAAATGCTTCAAGATCTTTGAAACCAAACAGTTTGACTGGAGAACGCAGTTGCACTGATGGACCACCTGAGACTATGTTGTGGCCCACCTTTGTGCCACAGCTCAGTTTGGGAACCGTTGGTTTAGACAACGGAACTATTCCTCAGAAATGTGGATACACTTGTTACAAACAAAAATCATTTAAAACTGAAGGCACTTCAATACAATGTGTAGTCCAAGTCCATTGTGTGGAAAATAGTCACATATAATCACAGTATCGGTAGAAATTGCTGCTATGAAATTTTCCATAAATATCAACAGAAAAATTTAAATCAAATTTCTGACTGCTTATTGTAATAGAACTAGGCTCAATATATGCACCATGATCTTCAAGAAAATGTAAAGCTTTGACTTTTCAAAGAGAAAAGGTAATCTGCAAGGTATGTTCTTTGCTCCTTTGTGTCTATACTGTGTGGAATGTAAGGCTCATGACTGGTGATTAAAGTGAAGAAGATGCATAAAATATAAATATCAGGTTTGCTTATCAACCCAGTTTATCAAAGAAGATGGTACTTTTTAAGAATAGTCGTTCCACCGAAGTGGGTGTTATGGGCCTGGAAGTAATTATTATCTGAATTTTTGCATGGAAGGAAGAAGGGAAGGAGAGCATTTTCTTGAGCATTCATCTCTCACCATTTCCTCCACATGGTCTATTTGAATTCTTTAAGTGTGAAGTTTATTCTTTTCTTTTTCCCACTTGAGGAACATGGAAGAAGTAGATGGCACATTTCTCTAAGTGATTCATCCTGGAACAGTTTGTTTGTTTGTTTAATTTTGTTGATTACAGGCATTTACATGGTTTCAAACAGTATGGGCCAAGTATGGGCCAATTTCAAGTGACCTCTGAAATTATGCATGCAGACTTACAGCACATACTCTTATGTGTTTGTACAAATATGGTCATCATACTCAGAACTGCCCCGTTTGCGCAGCCGAATATGTGCACATATACAGTTTGTAAGTACCATTATAGAGGTCTGTTTGAAAATTAGAGCCTTCGATATTTATGAATAAATTAATGCGAAGTTCTGGCCTAATATTCTTTAACATTTTGTAACACCATATTTGGAGTCAGGAAGGTATTTTTCTCCAGCTCAGATTGACAGAAACCCTGGAGAGTTTTTACCTCTTCTGTAGAGTGGGGCACAGGTCCCTTGCTGGTTTGAACTAGAGTAAATGGTGGATTCTCTTTAACTTGGAGTCTTTAAATCAAGAGTTGAGGACTTCAGTAACTCAGCCAGTGGTTATGGGCCTACTACAGGAGTGGGTGGGTGAGGTTCTGTGGCCTGTGCTGTGCAGGAGGACAGACTAGATAACCATAATAGTCCTTTCTGCCCTTAAAGTCTATGAATTACACAGAAAACATTTCAGTATGTAGTATCATTCAGTGGAAAAAAGCTCTTTCCAACATCACTGTAATGGTAAACAGTGAAAAACTTGCTGACTTTTGGGGCCACATTCAGAACACACCTAAGAAGTTATACTCATTTATGCCAAGTGAGAATCTGGCCCATAAGCTTTAATAACAGATGACTAGCACTTTATAAACAAGGATAGCAGATCTCATGGCTTTTCCATTTTTAAAATACATGGGCTAGGTGCATGTGGACACTTCTCTTTCTGTCTGTCCTCTCCCAAGTCATTAAACCCATTGGTGGAACAATGTATCAGGCTGCCCTCCCTGTGGCAGGGGAAATCAGTAGGGGAGCGCTGAATTTGGGGGCTTCAGTTACCCAGTTCCTGTCCTCACCACCCTGTACATTTTAACTTCTTTTAATTTCCTTATAAATGGTCAGTTATATGAAATGATTATCACTAAATCCCATTCCTTTTCCCTTCTCCACCTCCACATTTTCCCATTCTCCTCTCAGTGCAATTGGTCTGCAAAAGCTCTTGATTGTATCATTTCACTCTCTGCTTTATTTCACTTTAATCTTCTCCACCTTCCTACATCATTTTCCCTTCCTGCCTGCATGAGTGCCACTATGCAGCTTTCTTGAGTGGTGGCTCTCTAGTGTACCTTTACAATAAAGTCTCGTGTTGCTTTTTATGCAGTGTTTCTAGTCTAAAAACAAATTGTGTTGTATTTTGTAATGTGAAACACTATACTGTACAATATTTACTCTCAGAAATACAGCATAGGATGACTAGTCAGCTATGGTACACAAATAGACATTCCTTACTGTACTAGGAATTTGGCCGGTATCTACAAAATGCACCGATGTGACATGATATAATGTACTTCATATTTCAGCCTCAGGAGTTGAGGTTCCAAACGTGGATCCTTCTCTATTGACTGTGCTGTGGTGTTGGTCTGCCAGGCTGAGTGCTTGCCGTATTGTCACAAGTTATTGTGACCAACAGTAGTTATTCACAGCTGAAGTACTGTCTGTAATTTCAAAGGCATCCAGGGAGTGTATTTTATGAAATGTTATAAAATGGCATTGCTTCTTCTGTGAAGCAGTGTCTATGCTGGGAGTTTCTCTTGTGAGTATTTTAACTAACATCAGGATTTCTCTGTTTTATTTTTGATCTGTTGTTCTGAGGCACTGAGGTTTTGTGTTATGTTCACAAGCAGTGCTGTGTCTTGCTTGGGGTTGCTCTTTACAGGTAGTGAAGGTGAGACAGTGGTATCCATAAAAGAGTTGATAAATCAGCTGGAGAAATGCAATTGCAGTAAATCACCAGGAATGGATGGCGTACATCCAAGATTTCTGACAGGACTTAAGAATGAAGTAGAGTTACTAACAATACTATGTAACTTATCATTAAAAACAGCTACTACAGCGCAGAAATGGAGTGTGGCCAATGTCACACACCAGCTTCAAAATATGGATGGAATTATAAATGTTACTTTATTACCAGGAAGAACAATATAGGCAAGTATTGAAGACAGAAATTAAAACACTGGTCTACGTGAATATAATCTGATAGGGGCCAGCCAGCACAGCTTTCATAAGGGTTGAGCATCTTCTCAAGCTTTACTATAATTCTTTGAAAGGTTGAATAGTGTAGAAGAAAAGAAAAAAGTGTTGAATGTTGTGAGCTGCTTCGTTGTGGCCTTTAAGCCTGGCCTCATGTTGGAGGGGTGCAGAAAAACTGTGCTGCAGTTGAAAGGCCCCAAGGGAGCCTGTGGTATAACAACAACTCTGACACCCTTCCAACACATGCAGCATGCACTCCACATCTATGCCTAGACAGCTCCGCTTCTCCATGCCACTTTTTGGGGAGCTAGCTCTACTAGAGGTGCTAGCAGAGACAGAGTCCTGCTACCCCATGGGGATGTGCTTGTTCCATGTGCAGGCACACAAGTTGGGGAAGAAATGGGCATATAGGCCTGGGCACAATTGAATCTAATGTAGGGTTTTGACAATGTCTTTTTAAAGTAAAAGGTTGTTAAGGAAACTTCGTATCCATGAGGTGTAAAGTTGTGTCATGGATTAAAAACTGGGGTTGAGAGATGAAGCCAGAAGTATAAATAAATTGCTCCTTATTGTGGAAAAAGCTTAGGAATAGGTGCCCCATGACTCAGTATTGGGTCATCTTAACATCCTAGAGCAGGGAATGAATAGTAGGGGTCCAAATGTAATGATTATTATTTATGTTGCCCAAGATGAGGGAGGATTGTGATGACCTCTAGAGGAATTTAATACAACTTGAACACTGGGTGACAAAATAACTGGTGAACTTCACTTTAAACAAGTGCAAAGCAATATGCATGGGAAAGAGCACTTAAAATTACTCATTTACACTGGTAAGTTTAAAAATTATCTGTAACTGCTCAGGAGGAACAACTAGAAGACAATGTGGACTGTCCATTGAAAATATCTGTTCTGTGCTTGCATACCAGCAGTTAAAAAAATGTTAGGTTATATTAAGAAGAGGATAGACGATCATGAGAAAAATATTATAGTACCTTTTTATAAACTGATATAATGTGCTTACCTAGAATACTGAATTCAGTGTTGGTCACATTGTCTCAAAGAAAACACAATGGTAAAAGAAAAGATCTAGAGAAGGAGTGAAAATGATTGAAGGAATGGGGTTGAATAGGAGTCCATGTAAAGAAACCAGGCCTATTCACAATTGTATAGAAAGGAAAAAGGAGATGAAATATAAAATATGAATTGCATAGAGAGACCTGGTCAAATGTTCTTATTTATCCTTGGTATGGAGATGCTCTGTGAAATTAATGTGCTACACATTTAATATGGGTTCTTATGGCATATATCACTGAAATAACTTTTTCATCAATTTTCTGATGTCAGACCAGAATTTTAGTTTTTTAGGATATACCAAGAAGGTATAAGCATGTTTCCCGTACACTCTACCAGAGCTAGAATCTGTTTGGCATAAAGGCATGAAATAAAGTTGAACTCCTTTCTCAGGCTTTTGCCTGAGGTGCCCAAATACCCAAGGTTGCAGTGTATATGAAGCTTGTACATATTAGCTGTTCAGCCTCTCCCATTTTTAAAGACAAAGTGAAAACCAAAAGCATCATTCAAAGAGCTGAAAATTGTAAGTAAGAGTAATTGGATATGGGTGAGATATGATCTATTAGTAGTGATGATGTGATAGT
Organism: Trachemys scripta elegans; assembly: GCF_013100865.1. Classification (NCBI taxonomy): domain Eukaryota; kingdom Metazoa; phylum Chordata; order Testudines; family Emydidae; genus Trachemys; species Trachemys scripta. The sequence continues at coordinate 89,499,976 of NC_048302.1, forward strand.
GATAAACTGGAAATAAAATGCAATATATCACAATTAGACACTTCAAAGGATACCTCTGTTGTAGTAATCCTCAGTTCTGTTTTGTGTCACAGGTCACCTTAGCAGTGTTTACAAATCTCCTCGCTGAGGTACTTATTCAAGATTTAAGGTGTTGTAATTTTCAGATGTCAAAAGTTAAAGTGCACTGATATTTTACAGACCAGTATGTCATAATTAACTTTCATTTAGATTCATTTTTATAAATATGCCTCTTCAAAATTAATTTAAAATTTCATAGGATGTTCTCTGGAGACATTTTTGTTTTCAGTTCCACTCTGAACATGGTCCAGTGAATAGGGATCAAGACTGGCAGTCAAAAGACCTTGGTTTTATGCTTGGTCTGCCACTGACCTGCTGTGTGACCTTGAGCAAATCACTTCACCTCTCTGTGTCTGTTTTGCCATCTGTAAAATGGAGATAATGTTCCCCCTTTGGGAAGCACTTTGAGATCAATGGATGGAAAGCTCTGTAAAAAAGACAAGTATTATTTCCTTTAGATGTTTACTTTGCTGAAACAAATAAACAAACCCTGTTCTTTTTAATCCTGAAAACTGTTCAAAATTAGAACCACAGCCAAGAGTTAAAAATGTCACTCACTATGTAATAATGAAATTATTTGCTCACCACAAAGGTATTTTAACATAAGAACATAAGAACATTTTAATTTCTGTCTTTCATGCAGAGGTGTGATATGGACAGTATTGAGCTTTCCTTTCTCTCAGCCATTCCAGGAACGTGAGATAAGGGATGGAGATTCTCTTACCCCCACACTCAGCCTTGAAAAAGGGGGAAAGAGAGTGGAGCCATACAGACCCCCAGCACTCATGAGGGGGGAGGAATTGGGAGTGAAGCGTCTCCAAAATTTACCAGCAGACAGGAGGGAGTGATGTAGACATTAGAGGCACTTTCTCTCTCCTAGGAGGGATGAGTGATAGAGAGAATAAAGATTCCCGATGTTATTAGCCAAAAGACTAAACCTATGGTATTCATCCATCAGTGAATTCTGACCATGGACCCCCGTTCAGGCCCATATTGAGTATTATCCTTGGCTGTAGGTAAATATGTATTTTCCAGTGTTCTATTAATAAAAAATAGGTTTGCAATCTCTTATATTGGCCAGTCCAAACCCTTGCTTTAAATAAGATGGGCCCTGTACTACTTTACTCTTTCCAGAAATCCATTAGACCTATCTGAAAGAATGATAGTTTTAACTCTCTCTGGTCCACTTACAATTTCCTGTAAACCCTTGCCATAGCAGAACCACTTTGCACAGCCTAAAACTGGGCATACTTGCAGGTCCTGTAAAGAAATAATAAATGGCATGCTAAAAATTCTGCATACAGTGTTGTTGTAGCTGTTTCAGTCCTAGGATATTAGAGAGACAAGATGGGTTATTGCAGTGGCTCTCAACCTTGCCAGACTACTGTACCCCTTTCAGGAATCTGTTTTGTCTTGAGTTCCCCCAAGTTCCACCTCACTTTAAAAACTACTTGCTTACAAAATCAGACATAAAAATACAAAAATATCCCAGCACACTATTACTGAAAAATTGCTTACTTTCTCATTTCTGTCATATAATTATAAAATAAATCCATTGGTATATAAATATTGTACTTACATTTCAATGTATAGTATATAGAGTAGTATAAACAAGCCATTGTCTATATGAAATTTTAGTTTGTACTGACTTCGCTGGTGCTTTTATATAGCCTGTTGTAAAACTAGGCAAATATCTAGATGAGTTGATGTACCCCCTGGAAGACCTCTACGTATCCCCATGTGTACATGTACCCGTGGTTGAGAACCACTGTTTTATTGAACCAACTTCTGGTGGTGAGAGAGAAGCTTGTCCCCCTCACCACCGGAAGTTGGTCCAATAGAAGATATTACTTCCCTCACCTTGTCTCTCTAAAAATTCTACATTCAGGATGAAAGGGCCAAAGTGAAATAAAACTTCTGTTTGGAAACCAGAACCACTCAGGGCTGTATTTCAGGCACACTGTAAAGTGGGAATAATATAATCTCCGCAAGAGATTCTTCCTTGTATATCTAATTGAATGGAATGAGCTTTGTTGCAACAGAACTCATATTAAGTTTGTTATCGACATCTATCTTCTACTTTCTCTTTTAATGACTTTAACTTAAGAAGATAACTTTCTTTCTTCTTTCTTAATAGCAGTCTGCTAGTTTATATCAGTTTCCAGAAATGTGGGTTCCTTTCTGTTTATTTTTACCATCCAGAGTACTATTGATTCTTTGGTATCTGCTAAGTAGATCTATTTTGAGGACAGTTTCTTCAAAGACATGTCTGTTCAGACTTGACTTATTTATGTGTGATTTCTGTTACACAACAAGCCAGTCAGAGAAAGGAGGTATCTGTACATGGTGTTTGAAAAAGAAAACATGGTTTTGTAGAAAACTGGTGTGGTTTAAAAATACATTTATTGTAATAGTATATTTTGAAGAGTTATACTAATATACATTTGATTCTTTATTTTAAGAGTTCTTATTGGGAAAATTTAGCTTGTCTTTTTGGAACTAAGGACATGGGCTAGATTTTCAAGAGACTCTGAAGGAATTAGGTGCCCGGCTCCCTTTTAACTTCAGTGGGAGTCAGGCAGCTAACTTTCTTAGGGTTTGTCTACATGCAGACACTCCGGAATGTTAATCTGAATTAGTTTTTAAAGCAGATTAAACTACAGTAAACCCCTGTGTGGACACTCTTATTCAGAATTAAAGTTACCTTAATTCAGTTTAGCTTAATTCACTTTCAAAGTGAATTCTGAACAAGAACATCCATTTAGGCAGCTTTTGAAAATCACAGCCTTTGATGTCAGAGATGATTAGAGCCCTAACTGGTAAACTGGCTCTCCAGCTCTCTTGTTGAAAGCATTCCACTTTGTATTTAATAATAATATGAAGTGGGTTGGAAAGAGTGAGAATGCATCTCTAGTTCGGTCACTAGGGCATTCTCCTGAGAGGTGGGAGATCCCTATTCAAATTCTTTCTTCTCATCAGGCAGAGGAGGGAATTGAATCAGTCTCTCCGACATCCCGGGTGAGTTTACCCACACACTGAGTTATAAGGGAGGCTGCCTCTTCCTCCTCCTCTTCCCCATGCCAGTGCTGGCCCCCTCAGCTGTTTTTGTGTGGAGTTAGGCAGGGACCTAAACCATTCTCTCAAGAAACAGCTAAGTCACCTGACTCCAGCAGTGGATTCCCTGCTGTGGATTGCAAGCAGAAATAAACATTTCCCTGTAGCCCAGACTTAGGCGTCTAAATCTGTAACAGGAGCGGGGCTTAGAACACACCCCTCTCATTGTCTTACACCTTTGGCTAGCTTAGGTGTCCCTCAACTGTTGTGCTGGCTTTTGTGGATCTCATTTTCAGGTGCCTGTCTCTCCCCATGTATTGTTTATGGAGCATGGGTGCCTAACTCAGGGTTTGTAGATTCCAGTGATTTTCTAGGCACCTAAAAGTTAGATGTGGCAACATTCAACATGACAATGCCTAAAACCCATTGTGGATCCGACCAGGGCCTTTCTGTGCCTCATTTCCCCATCTTTAAAATGTGGATAGTGGTATTTCCCTACCTCACAGAGATGTTTTGAGAATGAGTACATTAGAGATTGAGACGTGCTCACCTACTACAGTCAGAGGACCATATAAGTACCTAAAATAGATTATCTACATTAGAAATTTGGTAGGCCTTTGGTAATAAATGCTTAGTCGATTGGTCTTTTTTCTGTAGCACTAGTCCCCCTATCTAGATGCAGAAATTGTCAGCAGAGACTATAGTTTAAGAGGTGTGGTTTCATGTGTTTTATTACATGCATCTTAAAGGAGTATTCAGGTACCATTTGTGACAATCCATTAGACAAAGAATGACTTGTTCTCCTGTATGATTTTCAGATAAAATAATAAATAAAAAATACTTAATGTCAAACTATTTCTCATACAGTAGTTTCTTCATATATTATTGTATGTACAGAGTTGGTTTATTATATACAGGGTTGGTTTATTATTTTAAGTTTGATTATTATTCTGCTGGTTGCTTGTGTTTTTAGAAAGATACCATGAACGCATTGCGGGGAGGGGGAAGGCACAGATAAAGAATTATTTGAAATTTGCAAGCACATGGGACAAAAAAGGTTGGCCTGCAAACCATTTGTGAATGTGTTTGTAAGCTTGCATCATTGTAAACTGATAAGACATAATTACAATAAGCACAATAAAATGTGTTTTATGTAATAAATGAGAGGAGTAGCATGAATAAATCTTATGATAAATATATTTGTTTTTTCCACTGAGCAGATTATCCATACAAACGTACACACTCCTAATGAATTCTCAAGTGCCCCGGTATTGAAGATTTCTGCTAGTTGAAAAGTGTTAGAATTCAAAGCGCATCAGCTTTAGGACTCCAGAAGAGCTATGAAATCCCTCTTGCCATCTCCTTGTGGATGTTTTTTTAAAGTACTTTCTGATTGGTTTTCTTTTACAAAACTGAACTGGTCATTGAAAAAATATGATTTTGCAGTACCAAATCAAGTTTTGAAAGTGGCCATAACAACATGTTGCTTCAAAAGCCATGTTGGAGGCTACAAATTAATGTGACAAGATTTGGGAAACCATACATTCACACTTACAAAGTGACAGCACTGCATGTACATAAAAGCTCCAGCAACAGGAGGGGGGAAGTATATCATGGATTGTAAAATTCCAAAAGGAGGGATTGCTCCAATAGAAAAACATTGAGAAATTAAACACAAAAATGCATTTTCCCTTTGGGCTAGTAAAAAGGTGAGAATACATGATTGTGAATTTCTGGTGATGGCAAATATCTGTACCACAAAATATCAGAAGAAATTTTAAATCCAGAAATCTCCATCTGGACAGACCATTATTATATAAATAGGCTCTGTCCACTCCCTGCTTTAAGATAAATAGCAGTTTGAAATATTATTTCAAGTGCAGATTTAGTGGAGGGTATAATTTCTGTTTCATAGGAGGTTAAGCAGATCATAGTTCTGCATACATTATGTATCAAAGCTTTCCAATTAGTTCAGTAACAGATAGCATTTAATCAATGGACATGAAAGAACATTGCCGTAGGTATTTCCTTCAGTTACAAACATAGCTAACTCATTCATCAAGGAGGGGAAAAGGCTTTCCCAGGTCTCTTGCTTGACACAAGGCCAACGTTAATATTCTCAGGAGAAATGTTTGCATTAAAAGATCATTGCCTAGATATGCCTAATGTAAGTTCATGTAGCGCTTGAAAACTTGACGTTGATATATCTACCGACAGAATCAAAAATAGTTTCAGACAGTTAAATGAGAGCTTCCCACATCCCTTTCCTGTTTTCTGAACATTCAATGACAGTTCCATTCCCTTTGCCTCAAGGGAAAGAGTAAGGACCATTGGGGTCCTCCTATGTCTTGTGGTTTTAGACTCTGTTAAATAAGTGCCTGCTTTCCAGCCCACTCTGACCTAAGTTTCAGTTTGGGCTACGAGAAATGCTAGGCCACAAAAGTTGATTATGTTCTGAAGCATCCTAGCTAAATAAATGTTCCAAAGAAATATTGCTTCTGTTTAGAGGCTATTTTTCTGAGAGATGGGCAGAAGCAATGTCTGGAATGACTAGGGTCTCCTCGTGTTTTCTCGCTGATTGCCACAAGAATGTCTCCGCATGAGAACAGAACAACTAAGGGGAATATGTTGTGCTTTCACAGCATAAAGAGAGATTTCCAGATATGTGGCAAACTAAGGAATTTCATTGTTAGAACTCTTGGGGCATGAAATTGCCAACTTACAAGGATAGATGCTCCTTAGTATAAATGTATAACATAATGCTGCAATTTACAGTGGCCATATCAGTGTCATAAGCAAGTGTGGAAAAAAATATCCTCTGGGCCAGTGCTGGAGATACACATGTGTTTTGAGATCCTGTAGAGAATTTGCAAACATGCCCTATGGCTATCTTAAATTCTAAGGAGATTGACCATGAGCTGCCTGTGACCTGTGCAGCAGCCTCTGTGAGCTGCTGCTCTCCCTCCTGCACAGGTGGGCAGTGTGTGGCCCCAAACTCCCTCTCCCCATGCATTGATCAGTGCAGCTGAGATGGCATGGAGTGAGGTGGAGTAAGCTACACTCACCTGGCCTACCTCACTTTCCCCCTAAAGGAAGGGCAAAGCAAGGACTGAACTGTGACACTAGTCACAGCTTAGACCCCAGTGTGCTCCTGGGGCATTGCAATGGTGCACTGCCCCTTACTTTAGAGTTCATGGTAATTTCAGTACCTAGCCCTGGAAAGTGAGAAAGTCAGCACTCTTTCCTCACTGGGGGTATTAAATACGAAACAGAGCTTTCCTGAAAGGTGCAAGGAAATGAATGTCCCTCTTTAACACCAGAAATCTCAAGGATATTTTGATATGTTTGAGCATCTTCATTTTTCAGAAACTTATAGATTTGAATTCAAAGAGTTTGTCTGCCAGTGCAGATATATCCTCTGCCTCTGTGATGGACTGCAAATTGCAAACTGTCAGTGTAAATGGTTTCAGAAAGCCATTTTCCGTTATGGACCTGAAGCAAATAAATCTATCGAAGTATCAATATAAGTTTATAAGTTTACCCTACCTCAGATCATGCAACTTCCTCTGGGAAACTATTTAGTCATATTTTCATATCCTTTTGGGCAATATGCATGGGAAGTTTCTCCTGTTTGCCAAACAAGATTTGGTTTTCCACACAGATTTCTATTATTTGGGCCAAAAATATAATTTTTAGAAACTTAAACTGCATTTTAAAAGTTCATTGTGCTCTGTGCCTTGCAGTTCACTGTAGATAGCAAGGTAGTAATTGAAAAAAACTGGAGAGGAAAATTTTTCTCTCTTTCTCAAACTGAAATTACGAAGCCAATTGGCTAATTGTAGGAGATATATGTCGAACATACTGGCCTTAATTTTAAATATAGAATTACTTCTGTACTATACAAACTTAATTGTACCTAATTAGGTCATACTGGCTGTTCCATTATGAAGCACTGTTTTCAGATACTTAGAACTTACTCAAAAGCTCTCCTTTTGGATTGAAATTTTCCTTGCTTAATCTCAGTCTAAAAGTGATTTTCACTCTGAATCCGCTTGATATTTGAGAGGAGACACACAGTAATGAAGTTCTAGTTCAGGCTCATCTAAATTTTCATGCAAATCCACTAATTGGTGTGAGTTTATGAACATTAGCACACTTATCAATCAGACAAGTTTAACACTATTTCAGGTTCTGTTGTAAACATTTTGCACACCCCTATTGCAACCCTTAGAACCCTACAAGTGAAATAGTTTTTTTCCCCCCAAAATCAAGATGGAGTGGTGCTTCAAGTTTGTAACATTTTTTTTTGCAAATATTTATTAAAATAATTATTACAAGAATGCTAAGGTTGCAAAATGAAGCAGTCAGAAGTCAGGAAGGGCCTTCTCCAGGTTCATTATCAAACCATAGAGATTTCCCTTTCCTTCAATTTACCTGTAAGACTACAAGGCAAAATATCTTATTTAGGTGGTTCATAGCATCATTATTTGCTGGGAATACATGGCTTCAGCCAGCTGTTAATGCTCCTTCCCCAGCAACTGGAAGCAGGGCCAGCTCTGGCTTTTTGGCCGCCCCAAGCGAAAAAAAAAAAAAGAACGGGGCGGCCAGAATGGCAAAGCAAAAAAAACAAAAACAAAAAAACCCTGCGGGACGGCCGGAGCGCAGGTGTGTGGGGGGGGCAGTGGGAGGGAGCGGGCAGGAGAGAGAGAGAAGGGGGCGGCCAGGGCTACAGCGGGGGCGCTGCCACGCGGCCCCTCCCGCTGCGCTGCCACCTGCCGTGAGGGCTCCGCTCCGGTCGGCAGGGAGGGAAGGAAGAGGACTGCCCTGGTTCTCCGTGCCGCCGCCCCTTACAGGGCGGCCAGTGCAGAACAAAAAAAAAAAAAAAAAAAGCAGCCGTGCCGCCCTAGGATTGGGCAGAATGCCGCCTCGAACAATCTGCCGCCCCAAGCACCAGCTTGCTCAGCTGGTGCCTGGAGCCGGCCCTGACTGGAAGCCCTGACTGGATTACCGCAATACATATTGCTTGCTGAAACAGCAAAGCCAAATGAACCCAAGACAGGACTTCCTGTCTGTTGGGCAGACAGACTCCCCTCCTGCAAAGCTAGATCTCTGGTAGTAGCTGTGTGGCTCAAACTTCAGTCAGTAATGGATTCTTAGAGGCAGTCTTGCAGTAAAAATCTAGCTCACTGGGATTTCCATTGTAAGTCTGACAAACAAGGATGTGCAAGCCTAACAGGTCTGCTTGAGTACAGTCAGCACTCCATAGGTTGAACTGCTCATATCATAGATGGAATAATTTTGCACTATATGACACACATTTGTAACACACTGAAGGGCAGGGGGAAGGGCAGGAAGCAAGGGAAAGTAGGGTGACCAGACAGCAAATGTGAAAAACTGGGACAGGGGGTGGGAGGTAAGAGAAGCCTATATAAGAAAAAGACACAAAAATCGGGACTGTCCCTATAAAATCGGGACATCTGGTCACCCTAAGGGAAAGCGTCACATGCTTAATTCTCTTCTCCCACAGATCAGCTCACAGGAAGGGGGGCGGGGGAGAAAGTGAATGAGGAACTCTTTGAGGTCACACTTGTATTGTTCCAGACAGATTCTTCTCTGAAGAGGGAAGAGTTTGACGCCCTGCCTATCTATGCATTTATCCTGCACTCATTGCTGTGTGGCTCAGAACAGGAGCACAGTCTCCAAATTCAGTGGGCTGGAGGTTCTGTAGCATAATCCTGTTAGATCCCTGGGCCTGCACACTGTATACTGGCATCTTCCACAGTTCTGCTTGGCCTGTCGCTCAGTGTAGGAGACCCATTACCTACATCTCCCCAAAATGCCCTCTCCAGCAGGGATTCCAAGAGGATGCTTTCTAGTTCCTTTGTCTCCTGTCCCGTTGGCACGCACCTTGAAATCCCATGGAACATATACTGTCAAATGGTCTTCTGTACATGTGCAGGAAGAGGGGTGGTCAGCCATGTCAACATTACTCTCCCCCTTTTGTGCATATAGACTTCTTTGGGCCCTTATTTCCAGTCTGCTGCTCCCTTCTGCACTGCGGAGCAGAGACAAGCATGGAGCCCCAAGTTTGTAAGCTTTTAGAAATATGTATATCTTTGTAATTTTCTTTTTTTCAAGTTAATTCTGTCCTCGCAGGGCTTGACTATGTGCATGTAATTTTAAATTTCCATAAGCAACAAAAATTGTAAATGCAAAACTTTGCATTCTACTTTAAGGAACAACTTCACAGGAATTCCTGTTATAATCTCTTCCCCAGATCTCTCACATTCAGGGACACATGGATGCAAAGAAGCAAATTTCTAAGAAGGCCTCTAAAATTCATCGACAGAGTTATGAGCATTTGTGCATGCAGGCTGGCAACTGCACAGGCAAATGTACATACATCAATAAATGTAGTGTTTTGTGATTGCATGTTGATGTATACATAAATATTAAAGGAGCAATGTTAGAGTCTGCTTTGAAAATTGGGCCCAGAAATTAAAAGGCAGAAGGAACCAATACATATCTGAATGTCTTTGACTGTAGGATTTGTAGATGTATGTGGTTGAAAATACATTTATATGAGAAGAGTTGAAAATCATAAAAAGGTAATTGCACAGCAAAAACATATAGTTTTTTAATGATGTATGATGAAATACAGACCTAATAAAAACTGCTTTTATAAGGCCTAACTGTTGTCAGTTAAAACTAATATCGTAGTTAAAACTTTAATTCAGAATTCTGAATTATTTTTTTTATTTATATATATATATATATATTTATATTTATATATATTTTTAAGTCTTTTAACGTACAAAACTATTCAGGCATTTTCCTTCTGGCTAAAAAAAAATCAGTCTTATAAAGTAGGTGTTCTCTGCAGAATCAATGTTGATGAGAACCATACCACTGAACAGGAAGTTCTAAAGACAGAGAATGGCAGACAAGAGCTGCTCCATCTGCTCTGGAAACATATTACTGTACAGTGGAGGCCAAAACAACTGACAAGACGAAGTCATTATTAATGGAAAGACTCTGAACTCTGGCCATTTGTCAAGCTGACTCAAGTAGTCCACTGCTGGACCTGATGAGCTAGCAAGTATCCAACATAGATTTGTGCTCTAATAACTGTCACGTGCAGAGGTGTTACTGAAACAAATTGCTGAAGTATTAGAAAAAAAGGGGGAACGTATGTTGATCAGCCAGTGACCCTGTTTGCTAACTTCACTAATAAAGATTCAAAAGATTTTTTTAAAAAGCTATTGCAAAAATAGAGAGAAATGCAGGGTGAAATCCTGGCAGCATTGAAGTCAATGGCAAAACTCCCATTGACTTTAGTGGGGCCAGGATTTCACCCACACTATATAACATTTCAATGCAATACTCCTGCATGATTTTATTTCATGTTACAGGAGCTGTCTTGGTTTGTATGCTAATGAAATATTTTCTTTGTCTGCCAATAGTAAAAGTTCCAGTCCTGAGGCCAGTGAAAGCACTCCTTGTTCTCTTCGAACATGTGCATCTTTTGGACCAATTAAATGTGATAAGGATGACTCTGCTTCTTTCTCATGTTAACCAATGTTGAAATCTGGGAGTCAAAAGAATCAGCTGAAATATGCATAGATGCTATTGTAGGCAAGACAGGATTTGTGTATTTTTTTCCACTGTTTGAGGGAGTCTGGAATTGTATCATCATTTTGAAATTTGTGAATCATTGCATGTTAGAAGATTTATCAAAAGCATTGCTCTTTTCTCTCTCACCCTACAGAGTGCTGCTATGTATGCTGAGTTACCAGTAATTTATATATATTGCATAATTCATATATATTGTTATCTCACTGCTAATCTGCTGTCTGACTTTAATAGCATTGAGCAATGTGCTGCCATTTTTACAAATTATTGCGGTATTCTTCTGGTAGCTGGAGGCATTTTCCTAATTCAAAAATATATTCAAAATCTTTTATTTTCTTATTTTACTCCCTTTCCTGTGGCATTTTTATGTGCATATTTTATTACAGTTTTGAATCTATCTCATTCAATTCATTTTGTTGTTCATTTAATTTATTTATCTGATACCTTTCATACTGTCTAAAACAAAAGTACCAAGGCAGCAAACAGTAATTATTAAAAACATACAGAGCTCCAAACTTACAGCCTTACTCTTCAGTAAAACACACCGAGGAGATCCAATCTACCAGAGGAAAACATGACAAAAAGAATAGAAAATAAAATATTGTTCAGCCACAGGCCTGACCGAACAAAAAAGCCTTGCATACTGATCTGAGTCTTGCCTAAGTAAAGCGCTGCCAGGCAGTCGTGGAGGAATCAGTTCAGAAACTGAGGGTCTGCAGCTAAGAATCCTCTTCTGCTGACCTGGGAAAACTGAATTCCGGGCACTGACAGCCTAGAGGACCTCAGCGAATGTGATCAGATATAGAGAATGAGGTGATCTTTTATATAACAGGATCCTAGACCATGTCGAATTTTAAATTGAGAATAACACCTTGATTTGTAAGTGGAACTGAACAGATAGCCAGTGCAGCACATGCAATGCAAATCTTACAGGTAGAGCTCATTGAAATGTTTACGAAAAAGACTTTTCTATAAAAAAAATGCCATTTTGTCAAAATGAGAGAGAGCTTTCATTTCCTCTTCCTGCCAATAGTGGGAAAATTATCAACTGTTTGTTTGGAGTCTGATGCCGAAATTACTTTGCACAGGCTAGTAGATCCTGTGGTGCTATCAGAGGATTAGTGGCTGATATTATGAGCCTTGTTCCTATGATATCTGGGGGTTTCTGCTCCCAGGTCAAAGGTATCTTGCATGGGGAGGCTTGCCTGGGAACTGTGGTAGGGAAGGATTCAGGATGGATGGACAGGTTTTGACTGGAGTTACTGTGGGTATCCCAGGCAGCCACATTTTTGTTTTACCCATGGTTCTACTGAGTGCTGGTTGTGGGGTGAGGAAATGTGTGCACTGTGGATCTCATGCCCAGAAGAATGAGGATGATAGGGATTTCATTAGCTGCAATGTGTATGGGAGAAGTTTGGACGTGTATATAAACAGTGCCCAGAGGCATAACACAATAGGGAAAGATTTCATTCCCATTCGTACAAACGTTTCTCCTTCTCTGAGCCAGGGGATAAGAGGGTTCTGAGCATCCCTACAAGAAGTGATGAAGGCCCTGTTTTGAGTGTCATGGACTCTCTACGTGGGGGGGGGGAAGGACTGATTTTTGTCCTTTCCCGATACAGGATTCGGAAGGGGTCAGCGAAAGTAAATGAGAACCATTGAGAGACAGGATGCTACAGATATGGCATACTTTCTAGTTGGGGAGCAGGTTTTAATGTGCCCAACTTTAGGAACAGGAGTGTTTGATGAAATTGGAATGGGAAAGACAGGATCCCAGGAGAATGCTGGGGTTATGTTAACTGCGGGCAGCCCCTGTTGTCTAAACCACACAGCATGTTCACAGTTCAAACGGGTAATGGATTTTCTGTATTAGGTACTGCCTTAGGCGAGGGAGAGTAAAGAGGAGACTTTGGGTGCATGAGAAGCACATCTGTTGGGGGATGGGGATAGTGGCAGTACCAGACTTGCGCAACTTCAGAAAGAACTCTGAGAGCTGGGATCAGGATCTGGGGACTTGGGGAGCTCCCCCAGTTGAGAGTAATGAACCAGTCAACAGGAAAAAAGTGGCAAAAGGAAGGAAGGGGGGGAGTAAATTGGAGGAATTAGTAGCATCAACATGGCAGTCAAGTAGGTGAGGATCACAACTACTTGTGATCATTCAGACCTGAGCCTTTTTTAAAATGGTACTAAAAATAGCAACTTGAAACATGCTCTCCATTCTGAGTGTGCAATAGAGGCAGATGATCTTTGAGTTTTTGAAAGGGCATGAATTAGATCTAGTGGGCATCTAGGTGTAACATTTTGGGAGCTCGGTGAGATTGGAGGAGGAACATATATCTTTTTGGTCCCCTGGGCCTGATACCTATGATGAAGTAGGGGTACTGTTTAATACTTATGCAATATTGGTTCAGAGAGTAGTAGACCTGCAGACAGGAAGGGGTTTATGAATTGATTTCTGTTTGGATGTAAGGTATTGTGTCATTATCTACAACCCACCATGTCAGAAGCTGAGGAAAAATCTTTTTAAAGAGGTTGTTGCTTTCTTGATGGCTCAACAACTGTGGTTTTTTTAAAGGAGATTTTAATTGTTTAGCTCAGGGGTCGGCAACCTTTCAGAAGTGGTGTGCCAAGTCTTCATTTATTCACTCTAATGTAAGGTTTTGCGTGCCAGTAATACATTTTAACGTTTTTAGAAGGTCTCTTTCTCTAAGTCTATAATATATAACTAAACTATTGTTATATGTAAAGTAAATAAGGTTTTTAAAATGTTTAAGAAGCTTCATTTAAAATTAAATTAAAATGCAGAGCCCCCGGACAGGTGGCCAGGACCTGGGCAGTGTGAGTGCCACTTAAAATCAGCTTGCATGCCGTCTTCGGCACACGTGCCATAGGTTGCCTATCCCTGGCTTTAGCTGCAGTGACCAACAGAGCAAAACAAGCAGAAGGGTTGCAAGTTGATGAAACTTACAAGCAGTATGTGATGCTACAGGGTTAAAGGATGTTTTGGGGTTCCCTTGTTTAAGAAGAGAGGGAGATTTCACATTTTTCAGAGGGCTGTTGGGTCAGTGGTTGGACAATGATTGGACAATCTGGAGAGCAACCTGTAGAGTTCTCTAACTGCTGCTTGGTCTAAATTGAAGTTGGGGAGAACAGGACATACTTTTGGCCAGAGTTATTGTAAACAGAATACTTGTTTACTTGATAATACAGTTGAAATTACAAAAGGTGAATGCATATATATGGAACAAGAAACATTTCAGGACCTTTTTGCATCCCAGGTAGAATGGTGGGAACTGTGCAAGTAGAGCCTGGTGGCCTCTCTATGTTCCTTTTCAGGGCATCTCTATATAACTGATTGCAAAGTCACTTGAGAGATCTTCATAGTCAATTGAAAGCTAGGGAATGCATGGACATTTGAAGGGTCTTAAAAGAAGTTAAGAAGGAAATGGTTCCGTATCGAAAGAGAGAGCTGGATTCAACTAAATTTGCCAAGGACTTTAGAACAAAAGGTAGGGCAGCCTTCACTGGTATATTTTGAGGTTGCAAGGCTGAGTGTATGGGGCAGTAGACCATGTTCCCCTATCTGGATGACTGCCTGCTAAAAGCACTGCCATACAAGGAGGCAGTTCACGCCACTCACACCACTCTACCCACCCTCCTCCCCCCTGCTTTGGAGTTTCGGCTTGATCCTCTGGGGTAGAGCAGGAACTGGGTGACGGTTGGCTGCGCGCATGGGGTAGCCACTCGGAGCGGCGCAAGACAGTTGTGCGTGCGTGGCCAACCAGGGCACTGCTACCACAAGTCTCCAACTAGAAGCTCAGGGCGCCAAGACACCTAAAGTGGAGCATCCACAGGGACAACCATCTTGAAAAACCTCCAGTTACCTCACAAGGTGAGTAACCTTCTCTTGTCCCTTTAGTCCATTGTTGTATTTTTTTCCCCTCTGGACCCTTAGTTGTGGACAGTATATGGTAATGGAGGATTTCAGATCTTAAAAGTATGGATTGTGGGAGAAGAATTTCACTGTGTCAGTGAAAATATTTGCTCATGCAGAGGATGTCACAGTGCTGGTGGGCAGTACAGAAGATAAGGATGTATTTTTGGCACCTTAAACAATTACTCAGCTACAACCAGAGCTGTGGTCAACAGGAATAAGAGCAACGCTTTGTGGATAGGGATTTCAGGATGCTCCTTTGTTCTGCCAGAGGATTTACAGGTTTCAGAATAGCAGCCGTGTTAATTTGGTCTTGAATAGAGACTGAGAGTGGCTGGGTCATTACACAAATTGAATCTATTTCCCCATGTTAAGTATCCTCGCACCTTTTTGTCAACAGTCTGAAACGGGCCATCTTGATTATCACTACAAAAGTTTTTTTTCTCCTGCTGATAATAGTTCATCTTAATTAATTAGCCTCTTAGAGTTGGTATGGCAACTTCCATCTTTTCATGTTCTCTGTATGTATATATATCTTCTTACTATATGTTCCATTCTATGCATCTGATGAAGTGGGCTGTAGCTCAAATAAATTTGTTAGTCTCTAAGGTGCCACAAGTACTCCTGTTCTTTTAGAGGATTTACAGTTCATGATGAGCCCTCTTTTGGATATAGATATATTGATATAGATATATAGGCTATAGGGGGACATAACAGTCTTCAAATATGTAAAGGGTTGTAAAAAAGAGGGTGGTTCAAAGATTCATAGATTCTAAGGCCAGAAGGAACCATTATGCTCATCTAATCTCACCTTCTCACCACCACAGGCCACAGAACTTCTCCAAAATAATTCCTAGAGCAAGTCTTTTAGAAAAACATCCAATCTTGATTTAAACATTGTCTGTGATGTAGAATCTACCATTACACCTGGGAAATTGTTCCAGTGATTAATTACTCTCACCATTAAAGATGTAGTCTAACTTCCAGTCTGAAGTTGTCTAGCTTCAACGCCCAGTCATTGGATTATGGTGTTCTTTTGTGTGCTAGATTGAAGAGCTGATTATCAAATATTTGTTCCCTATATAGGTACTTACAGACTGTAATCTTAACTGTAACCCCTTAATCTTCTCTTTGTTAAACTAAATAGATCGAGCTACTATCGCTATAAGGCATGTTTTCTAATCCTTTAATCGTTCTTGTGGCTCTTCTAGGAGCCCTCTCCAATTTATCAACATCCTTCTTGAATTGTAGGCACCAGAACTAGGCAGAGTGTTCCAGCAGCAAACACATCAGTACCAAATGCAGAGGTAAAATAACCTCTCTACTACTACTCAAGATTCCCCTGTTTATTCAGAATCACACTAGCTCTTTTCACTACAACATCAAAATGGGCACTCATGTTCAGCTGATATCCACCATGACCTCCAAATCTTTTTCAGAGTGACTGCTTCCCAAGGTAGAGTCCTCCATTCTGTAAATATGGCCTACATTCTTTATTCCATATTAAAATGCATATGGTTTCTTGTGCCCAGTTTACCAGGCAATCTAGATCACTCTGTATCAGTGACCTGTCCCCTACATTATTTACCACTGCCCCAATATTTATGTCATCTGCAAACTTTATCAGTGATGATTTTATGTTTTCTTCCAGGTCATTGATAACGACATTAAATAGCATAGGACCAAGAACTGATTGTTGCAGGATCCACTGGAAACACTCGATGATGATTACCCATTTACAGTTATAACTTGAGACTTATCAGTTAGCCAGTTTTTAATCCATTTAATGTGTGGTTTATTAATTTTACATCATTCTTTTTTTTAAATCAAAATGGCGATCAATTGTTCTTCGTGTCCACCAATGATAGGATAAAAAGTAATCATCTTTATTTGCAGCAAGAAAGATTAGATATCAGGAAAAACTTTCTAACTGTAAGAGTGATTAAGTTCTAGGTTACCAAGGGAGCTTGTTGAATCTCCGTAATTGGAGCTTTTAAGAACAAGTTAGACAAACACCTATCAGAGATGGTCTTTAGGTATACTTGGTCCTTCCTTAGTGTGGGAAGATAGAGATCCTTTGAGGTCCTTTCAGCCCTACATTTCTACAATTCTATGTTATTTTAAGACTAACCTTTGGCAGTGGTTCAGCATTGAGTTGAACTGGAAGAAGCAATTTTCCTCCTGTCAAGTAACAGTGATGAGGTGAAAGAGATGGACTCTGACACTGGTAAAAATGGTGATGTTAATTAAACCATTCCTATTACCTCTTCGCTTTTATGTGGCATATGTATATCCTCCCCTTGGAAAATTGTTGGTTAAATTGACAGAGTTATTCTTTCAGATACTCTGAGGCAATAAATGTAACTTAATGAAGACAAGTCTAGCCCATGTCAGGTAAAGAAGGGGGTTTGGGGACAGGATGCCCATAAGTTTTCTTAACGGTGGAGGTTTTGTTTTTTAATTTTCATAGGGTTCATGTGGCTGGCAGTAGGGAATGGCCACTTGTTCTCCAGTATTACTGAGAAATGTAACAGAGGAAGAATTGGGGTAACTCATAGGCAAAAGGGGATTGGTGAGTCACTTTGACACAGTAAGTGCAATGCCTTGTGGCTAGGAGCAACATTGCAGGGTTTCATACTCTTTTTACTTCTGCTATCCAGGTCCATTAATGGTGCCCATTTGTCTTCTGATTCAGCTGTCTGGCCTGGTCTCCCTTGGTCTCATCCCTTTTGGAGTAAACCAGGGTTTTCACACATATTGCCAGTCCCTTACACTGGGTTGGTCCAGACCCAATATTCTTCTGGCCCTTGGGCTTCGGGTCTTCTGACTAGTCCTCTCGGAGAGGGTGTAGGGTAATCCAATCCCTTCCTCTTTCCTGGGTTCCAGCCCAGGGACCTTTGTGAACGGTGGTTAAGGACTGTCTGGTCAGACTTCTTGCTTCTTGCCTAGGCTGCTTTCTATAGTGCATCCACCTTCTCCTCAATGGGCTTATATTCTCAGCAGGAGTCTACCCCAGGGCCAAGCCCCTAATCTTGGTCCTCTAAGTAACAGAAGTAAAGAAACTCAATTAACAGTAATAAAGAGCAACTCCAGCTACTGTGTCCTACTCGGATCCTCCACTGGCAAATACAGGTAACAGCACTCCAGCATGGTGGCTCACAGTTGAGGATAGTGCAATACCAGAGATTGCTTAAGGAATGTTTTTCAGAACATCAGATGACTGTATTGAATTGTCCAGAAGATTGTTTTTATACCATTGAAATAAGAGCTCCCTTCAAGTATAGGGATATATGGTGGCAGGTATTTGATGATAAATTTTATGTCAGAGGCAACCTGCGAGGGAAGCACATAATAGACAGAAGCTGCCTGAGGAAGGCTGCTCTGGATCAGAGGAGATTATGGAACACTTTTTACTCTGCTGCTCCTTTAATGTCTGTATTAGGGATCTGCTGTCCTCAAAACTGAGAGTTCCCTTGTTGCATGGCCAGACATACGGACAATTGGCTTTTGGATTTTTTTCAGAATATTCTGAATCTGTCTTGATAAGGAAGGGTAGACTTTTGCCAAGTATTTTCTTTGAGACCCTCGCAGTTCTTAATGCAGCAGTTTTATATTACCTATGGTAGACCTGCTGCTTGGCCTGTTTTCAGGCACTGGATGACTCACCTGAAACTTTAGTTTGAACTATTTGTACAGTCATTCAGTTGCTAGTAATGACTGAGAAAAAACCGATGAGTTCAGCAAAATGGCAGTTGGCATGGGGGCTTATGATGTCAAATTGACTTTTAGTTCTCAGGACAATGTGTTTGAGGTGTGGAGGGTTTGGGTGTTTTCTTTTTATATCTGTGTACTGTCCCTATTGTAATTCCTGGTTATAGTTTTGAAGTTGTCATTTAATAAACATGATCAGAGCGAGATACTCTGACTCATGGGTGGCATATGAATTGCCAGCTGGGGGAGGCTAGCCCCAGCCCTACCCTGTCTACCTGAGGCCCTGCCCCTTCTGCACCACCATCCCTGCAGGAGCCCCACCACCACAGCCATGCCCCAAGCGCTGGGAGGGTTGGCGGCATGGCCCCAGCCTCCCCAACCCCAGAGCTCTGGGATGGCAGGTGGTGCGGCCCCAGCCCGAGCTGGGGCCACTGCACAGGGGCACTGGAGCCGTGCAGAACGGGAAGCAGGAGGGGGGTTGGGGGCGGAGCGTGGGTGGGGCTGCACCTAGTTGTTTGGGGAGGCCCAGCCTATGATACCCGCTGCCCATGCTCTGACTCTCTGTAACCCAGGATTGACCAGAAAGAGGGTCATACATACTCTACATTTTGTAAAATGTCCAAATATCCTATTCTATTCAACCTAATTTACTCTACATACCCTTTCTGAGAGCATAATCAGTGGCTTCTCTTCTGTTGACTTCATTCTCCCCCTCCGTTTTGTGAAACTTTCGAAACATCTTGTTTTCATTATGCATTGAAACAAAAACAAAATGCTTTGTGAAACAGTACTGCTGTTTTCTAGCCAGCTTTAGTTATGGGCTTACCTTGACCTACCCCATTCAAAAAGCAGGCTGCTGTGCTCTGCCCACATGAAGCTTCTAGACTGTCCCAAAAGTTCATTCAGTAAACCGGCCTACAGGGTATGATAGAATGGATAGCTATGGTAAAGTCTGCATGTTAGAGCAGTTACAATCTGCATATCCAGAAGCAGCAGAGGCTCTAAAAGGGCCCTAGAGCTGTGAATTATTACACTGGGAAAGAATTGGAACTATGCCCCAAATTGAAAGTGCAGACACAATTCCCCTTCATTCCTATGTATCTTAGGTTCCCAGACCTTTCCCTGTCATGGCCTTCTTTTTGGCTGTCTAAATACCACCCCTTTATATGGGGTCTTAACTTTATTTATAACAATACACTTCAAAACACTGTCCCAAATTCAGCAAGGCTATTACAGAGAAGAATAAAGTACATAAGTCAAATGAATGATTTTTACATCAGTATTATACAATATATTATATAAACCTGTACATGTTAATAAAATTGGGCTTGATGTTTACATTTTTTTCCCTTAATTTTAATAGGAATTAAAATTTGTTATTCTTTTTTACTGTCAGAAACATTAAAATATTTTTCCTGTGCTTCTACTTCGTTAATCATATTTTGCAGCACAGAATGTATACTGAATGTAAGACATTTGTAATAGCCAACTCATAAATTCTGCATCACAAAGAACTTTGTGCATTTTTAATATTTTGCTGCATTATATATTCCTTACATGTGATATTCATTATACTGTAGTGTATATAATCTATTCTTCCCACAAAGAATCCTGCAGATGTAAATGCTCATGCTGTTGTTTGGATTAAATATAAATAAAGTGTCAAAGAATTTGGCACCTTTTTATTCTTAAATCAAATGACAAGTGTTAAACACACAGAGCTAAATTAATTGCTGGAGCCTCTGCATTAATTTCAGTAGAGTTACATCAGGGTGAATTTGGCCCATAATGTTAGTTTCAAACCATTTTTTTCTAACTTCTCAAATTAATGATGTCGTCTAAAACCCTTTGGTAAAGGAGAATAACTCAGGATTTAGGGAAAGTGTGTTGAGTGGACTCTACTTCTACTTCTAGAATTATTTGCAAAAGAATTTGCTAAAAGTTTGTATTTTGTTGATAGCTGAGAGTTTTGAAATCTGGCATAGGATTAATTTAAAAAGAGATTTTATGAATCGTAGATTTCATTAGCAAGAAAGAGCTTTGCAAATCACCGAGGGCTGATTCTGCAATCCTTAGCTGAGGAGAATTTATGTAAATTGTTCCATTGCATCCAATAACATAGCTTGCAGGAGTAATTACTGAGAGTGAGGGAGAATAGGGCCCTTAGACTATCACATTATCAGAGAAGGTGCTATAAATAGCTGTTATAGAACTTTTGTGAAAATATTTTATCTATGATTTGGTTTGAAAAGCAGCCATTTGATTCTACTTTGGGTTAAGAGCAGTAATTGATGTTAATTTATATGTGTGTCTAACCATTTCCAAGGTGCAAAATTAGCAAATGACTTGTGGAGTGAATCAGTAAAGCTATTGTGCCCTGTGAAGAAGTGAATAAACTAGCTATTTTAACCCAAGCCTGGGCTTCCCCTTCTCTGAGTTCCCTAGCAGATCCTTTGAGATGAATCTTCTCCTTAAATAAAGCCACTTTTTATGCTTTTTTAGTCCATACTGAGTATTTGCCAAAGAATTCTATGAAGTATCTGTGAATTTACACTGAGACAACACCACACTACTTCCCCTGTTTCCTGTACTGAATGGCCAACACCAATGATAAACTGTAATACTACTCAAGGTAGGAAGAATGTGCTGCCAGAACCTATTTATCACTTCACTGGCTTTGTACCATGCACATCCGTCTGAAGTTAAACGGGGCTATAAGAAGAGTTTTCTTTTCTTCAGCTTTGCCAATGATAGTATCTTGCATAAAGATTAAAATAGAAGTTCAGTGTTTACCAATTAGATTTTCCCAGCCCTCTAAAAAGAAGGTGGATGGGATATAATTTGCACTCAGATGCTTGCAACTACTGAGAGAATACTAATATCAATCTGTGTTTCAGGAGAAAAAGTGGCTTTTAACCAGTTAATTTTGACTTAAGTTAACACTTTTTATGGAAGCTTTTAAGCGGATTGTATTATAATATCCATGTAAAGTCAGTTAAGATTTATGTAGAATTTTGACCATTTTCGTACATATTCTAGGTTTATTTAAAATGTCCAAATATCCTGTTCTATTCAACCTAATTTACTCTACTTACCCTTTCTGACAGCAAGAGTAAACAGTGGCTTTCCCTCTGTCTGTGAAATCTCATTTTAAATCTTGGAAAATAAAGTGAAAATTTAAAAAAAAATGGTGTGAGATATACTTGATCATAGAGCCGTGGGCAATGCTTACGAGCTAAACCCTGTAGTAATTCTGTTAAACAGGGAGCAGGATGCTCTTGAAGATATTTCCTACAGTAGAATGGGAATTTGCCCTTTCTAATGTTTATGCATTGCACAAAACTAGACATTTTACTTTTGCATTCTGCTACTTGTGATCAATGGGTTATTAAACAGAATAATCAGAATAAGAAACCAAAATCCACATATCAGCCCTAGGATTTCTCACATTGGCACAGAAAAAGTAGATGTGCATCTCATCACAGCTATCCATTATTATTATTATTATTATTTCTATTGTGGGAGCACCTAGAGGTCACTGTTGGCTGGAAAACAAGAATTCTGTTCAGTGAAAAATTTCAAGGTTTGAGCACATTTTTTGTGTCTGCAAAACAAAAGCAAGAACTTTCTAAATCTTTCATGGGGGGGGGGGGGGAGAAGATATGTATGTATGTATGTATGTATGTATTCTTCTCCACCTCCCTGAATATTCCAGTAGCCCAGTGAGGTAGAGTACTTACCTGGAGTGTGGAAGACCCAGGTTCAAGTCTTTGTTTTGAATCAGGTAGAGCACCCTTCTATTGATTTTGACAAAACTTTCATCAGGTAAGTTTCTCAGAATCAGGATGGAATTTATGGTGAAATCCAGCAACAGAGAAAGACCCCACCCCTGAATAGATTCATAGATTCATAGATTCTAGGACTGGAAGGGACCTCAAGAGGTCATCGAGTCCAGTCCCCTGCCCGCATGGCAGGACCAAATACTGTCTAGACCATCCCTGATAGACATTTATCTAACCTACTCTTAAATATCTCCAGAGATGGAGATTCCACAACCTCCGTAGGCAATTTATTCCAGTGTTTAACCACCCTGACAGTTAGAATAGCCAATAGCCTGATGGTTGGGACACTCATCTGGTGTGTGGGATACCCAAATTCAAATCCCTGGTTTGAAGGCCTTGAAGCTGGGCATCCCACATCCTAGGTGAGTGCCCTAATCACCAGGCTATTCTGAGCATCTGCTCTCTCTCTCTCTCTCTCTCTCCTTCCCTCCCCCCTGGTTTCAACCCAAAATTCTGTCCTGGGCCTCAGAAACCATCCAACTGAAGGTTTAGTCAAAATTGATAAGCTTCCCCCCAAAAGTTATGATTTTGTCAAATCATTTCCCAACAAAAAATGTGTCATCAAAAACTTCCCAGCCCGCTCTCGTCACTGCCCTATTATGCTAGGCAATGCACTGACACTTAAAAAAATGACAACCCCCTGCTACACAGAACTTGCATTCTAACTATAAGACAACTTAGATATAACATGCCTTGGTCACCATGAGGTTAGGTTACAGCAGTGTGCTCCACAGGTGGGTACACCTTGAAATAATTCATTAATTTCAGCTAGTACAAAATGCAACTGCGTGCCTGTTAAGTGATATTTCCCATAAGTAGCATATGACACCAGTGCTTTACTATTTGCCTTCACAGCCAGCTGCTCTCTGACAGAAGTTTCAGGTGTTATTTTTGGCCTATCAACTCAAAATGGTTTGGATATTGGCTGTCTCTCTCTTCAACTCTTATCAAGCCACTTGAATTGTCAGCTCCCTTGTTTAAAGTAGAAGTGCCTGGGAGCAGGGCACTGTACACAGGAACAATCTTCCCTCCCCATCTTACCCTGTTTCTCTGCAAGAGCACATATTTAGTGACCTTTCGGTCACTCTACAAAACTTAGCTGTTTTCCCAGGGGTTGGCAATGGTGAAGAGTTGAGTGGAGGTGAGGGTGTGGTGAGAGAGTCTGAATATTGGACAGGGGGATGTAGGGAGGGATTTTAGTTTTAGACACTGGAATGGTATGTGTGTTGTATGGAATTTGTATTAATATTTTGCACATGTGTCCAGAGCTTTAAATGGATGCATGTTTAAATAAAAATAAATAAATATATTTATCCAGGTTCATATGTATGAGCAAAAATCCATCATACAATCAAAACTGTAAACATACATATTTTTAAGTTATGGCAACAGCACATTTATATTTATGTTCATGATCTTCTGTCCCTGTTAAATACATTTAATGTATCACTTATGGGAAAAGTTTAGCACTATAGCTGTTACATTTTCATATTCTGATACAAAATAAATCATAGAATTGCCATTAGGGTTACCAACTTTGGTTGGATGAATTCCTGGAGGTTTCATCACATGACATTATGACTCCAGGACAATCCTGGAGGGTTGGCAACCCTAATTGCCATGAGGAGGGGAAAATATCTATTGCCAGTTCTTACCAGAATGACTGACTGATAGGCAACAGCCTCAAGTTATTAAATTGCTTGAACTGTAACAAATAACTAGGGCACATTGGTTCAATTAACATGATTTCACCCCAAAGATTCATCACTTAATTTCACCTGAAGTTAGTTTTGCTGTAAACTAAAATCACAGAAGTATTGGGTCAGAACCGCACCATAGGTTTTGGGTTTTTTTTTAATGAAAATGAAAGTGTTGTTTTTATGCCATTGTTTTAATGCTTGAACTTAAAGAACTTCAAGACTTAAGAGTTAGTCCTGGTCAGTGCTTTGATGTGTGGTGGTTTTTCTTTTATGAAGAAATGGTGGTATTAAAGCTACTCATGTTAAAGGAAACATTTTCAGATAAAAATCCAGTTCTCTTGATTTGCTTCCTGGTCTTTCCATACAGTCTCTTTTACTTTGAATTTTCCCTTACAAGAGTAGCTAAATAAATACAGTAGCATGAAAGCAAATGAAAAACATATGTTGTTGTTACTCACGAGTTTAGTGAGTCAAGTTGTGTGAACATCTGAATTTGTCAGTCTTACTCATTTATATTATTATCTATATTTTAATGGGACTCTTAGTATGAAAAACATTCAAAATAAAGGGAATATAGCAGAATCTTACAAAAAATAACCAGAGTGATCTTTATTGAGGCAAAGGTTGTACAGGAACAAAAACAAATAATGTTTTTATATAAATTATAAGAAGATAAACTTATTCAGAATCTTATGAAGAGAATAGCAGTGTAAAGGAGGTAGAATATTTTGCAGTTCATGCTGGAAAGGGGTAAAAATAATCTGAAACAAACCAAGAGATTAGACTTTGGGAGAGGACAGTGCACGAGCTGGGAAAATACTGTAATGTGGTTTAATGAATGGGCCATTGTAATATAGAAGATATGAAATGGTAGTAAAGAAGAGTGATTCTAACTATTAGGAATGTTTTACTCTATAATATAGGAGATTTACAAAGCACATACAATTTTTCTTTTCAGTGTGATCTACTCTCTATTATAATGGTGGTATTGTGTAGCTTCTTTTGTGGTCTCTCTGTTTCTCAGACTAAAGCTTGTATGTGCTGTCTTTTTATATCTTTCTCCACGTTACATGAATTCAAACTCCATTCAGGACCTTATTCTGTGCAAATGTAGTTAGCTGATAAATGTATGCGTAGGTGCCATGTAAATTACCATAGCTGGGTGTAAGTTCTTTTTCGTGAAACCCAGTGTTTCCACTCCTTCTACTCTCTCTTGATGAGAACTACTGCACAGCCACCCTGATCCAGTGAATTATCTCTTTACCATCTCCATTTTTAGAAGCCCTAAGGAGTGGAGAGGGTTATTCCCTCCTGTTTCCCCCTGTCACTGCTACAAATGGGAAAAAAGTATTCATTTACCTTAACTTCGCTCTTCTCATAGTTTATTTAAATCAATTTTTTTAATGTCAAGCAGCTTTTTCCCCACCAAGGAAATGTTGAAGGTGCATTTTCTTCTTGCCACAGCAGAAGTTCTGTGACATAACTAGAATTTGAGTAATTTGGAGAAGAAAAGAGGGATACAACCTATGAATCTTGTTATGTGAAATTCTGTAAGCAATGTAAAAATCCCATGTAGTACAAGATTCTATATTGCTCCAAACAGCAGACTTAATGATTAGAATAAAACATTGCACCTTGGACCTCATAGATTTATGAAAGATAAACACAGAAATTTAATGGGTATCATGCACAGTCTTACGAGCATATGTTAAAAGAACTCAGAGCCTGGAAAGTCTAGAAAGATTGTCTCCTACCAGAAGAGGCTGTATTAAGTTAGAAAATATTAAAATGTATAGACGGGTAGTATATCTAGAGGATATGGCAGAGGTGGTATATGCCCACTCTGTCAATGAGGCTTGCAGTCTCGGGGACCTCCTGGATCCCAGTTGCTCCTTGGTTTTTCTGTTCGTAACTGTGGCCAGAAGAGCCTTATTTCATCTGTGGTTAGGTATTAAGTTGCAACCATTCTTCTGTGATGGGTTATCAAATGCTTTTTGATCTCCAGATTGGATTGCTGCAACATGCTGTACATGGGGCTACCCGTGAAGCCCAGATGGCAGTATCATCTAGTGCAGAGCATGACTGTCCGCTTAATGGTCAGAGCTGAGTCAGAATGCACCTGTTCTACACTGGCTTCCACTTCCTTTTGGGGCACCATTCAAGATATACAATCCAATGTTTATTATCCGAGCTTCAATTATAAGAAATTCCTTTTGATCGACAGTAGAGCCATGCCATCAAGCATTTATTATGCTGACAATTCCCTTCCTTGTCTAAACATGCTGTCCATTCCCCCTCATGTCTTTGTGTTCCTCAAGGTTGCACTAAATAGTGTATATTGATCTAGAAAGCCCTACATAGTTTTGATGCACGAAAACAAAATAAAGAGCATTTTGTAGCTTTGAACATTACAATACCAGTATTTTCAGTTTCTAAATAACAGAGTGGAGAACAATAGCAGTTTCTTTATTAGTCTATGAATATGTGTGCATGTTTTGTTAGACTCAGTTCTGTAGCTGCTCTACGCACATAACTTCCACAGATTTCAACAAGAGGCATGCATGCATAGTGGTCATTGAATCAGGCCCACCCACAAATAGAAAGCATAATAGTTCCATAAATCATTCATAGTCCTGTTTGCATGTGCTAATTATTAGCTCAGACATGTGTGTTGCTCAGTTTTTTCTAGCAACAAATGTGGAAAAGTAAAATGAAGTAATTTTGTGCTAAAAATAAATAACAGGAAGGGGCAGAGGAGAGAGGGAGTCACAGGTTATGGGTATATGCTAACATGTTTAGTCACTTTATGCAACCAAAAGTCTTGTTGGTTAAAAAAAATTAAGTGTAAAAGCCACTCATATAAGTAAATGCTGCCAAAATGGGTCTTTTAGGAGTGACTTGAATGAGATGAGGGTGGAGGCTTGGCAAATAGATTTTGGAAGGGCATTCCAGGCATAAAGGGAAGCATGAAAGAAAGTCTGGAGGTGTTTGTGAGCGAAAGACACATAACAGGCATTGAGGAAGGCATCACTGGCACAGTGCAGAGGCTAAGGGGAAAGTCAAAGAGAATAGGTTATAGGCATAATCCATTTTCTCCCTCCCTCCCCCCGCCCGTCTTTCTTTTTCTCCCCTTAATTTATTTCTTGGTCAAGCAAAACTTTCAATAGGTGTCATTGTTAATGTTGTCTGAGTAAGGTCTTCACAGTTTAGTCCGCAGTGAATTGGAAGCAGCCCTGCTTTAGTGTGCTAGGTCTAATGCAGAAACAGAGTGAAATTTTGAAATCAGCTGTTGTCTAGACAGGAGAAAACAGGCCTGATGGCAGCTGGGAAAACTACAGTAAATATTTCTAGATACCTTAGGGTGTTCTATAAGAAACTAATTCTTTGTCCATTTAAAATTGTTAGGTGATATTATATCTGACCACCTGACCCTCTCAACCTGTTTATTTATCGTAGTTAGCATAGATTTTTGAAAGGTTACTTATTGAACTTCCATCAATATTCCTTTCTCCCCTAGGTACTGTACAGTAGCTGTGGAATAAATCCCTTGGAATTCTCACTACACAGTAGAGCACTATATGTAGAAATATGTGATATTTAATATAAAACGTATTCTGGCATACCTTTGTTGTTAGAACATCAGAGGAGTCTCAGATGGTACAAACTTTTATTTTGTATTATGCAAAGGCACAAGTAAACTTTTTGTTTTTTTGTTAAGAAGTGCAGTAAAGGTCCTTCACATTACCAGGACTTCAGTAAAACACAGACTAAATGGAACAGTTTAAAATGATATTTTTGCTAAAATTATAAGCTTGTTATTTCCACTTTTCTTTGGGAGGGGGAGGAAGCAAAAAAATAGTAAGGCAAATTAATCCTATTTTGTACAGGTACATGTGTGCTCTCACACTAATCTTTCACTGGTACAACTTGAACAATTTCAGATTGTCTTTTTCTACTCTAGTCTCAATATCTTGAGTTACACTTTAGACACTGATTCTGCAAGCTGTTCCACCACAGCAGACCCCATTAACATTGAAGTCAGTGGGCCTCTATGTAGTTGCAGTGGGTCCACATAAAAGAGGATGCACAATTCAGACCCAAGTTAGGTAGCCTAGGCTTTCTCCATGATATACAGTACATGTTAAAGCCAGGAGCATTTTGTGGCTCTTTCCAGATCAGCATATTACTATGCCACCCTAGAGATTATTTTCTTTTGAGCTAGAAGTGCACAAGATATCATGCATCTTAATCTGTGTTTCTTTGCAATTTATGGCAAAAAATTTGAGGCAATTCAGCTGGATTGAGCAGTGATGAATTTGGCCCAGCCCCTTTGCTGTTCTTTAGGTGTATTCACATGTTGCTCCATTTCTAGAGGTCCATTGTTATAATGCTGGCCATCCTGGAATACCCCCTTGAGGTCAGGCATGGCGCCATGGGTGAGACCTACCTTGATTTCCCCTCACCCAGGATATAA
Organism: Trachemys scripta elegans; assembly: GCF_013100865.1. Lineage (NCBI taxonomy): Eukaryota > Metazoa > Chordata > Testudines > Emydidae > Trachemys > Trachemys scripta. Next base: position 89,528,401 of record NC_048302.1, read on the forward strand.
ATTAATCCAGGAAGACCTTCAGATACTAAAGAGCACCCCATTTGGCGGTTCTCATTTAGTAACAGAAAAAGTCAATATGTAGCATAAGCAAAACCTTCATCCCAGTATTTTAGTTAGGAGACAGAGTCATTCTTAGTTGATCCGTCTGGAGGCCACTGCTCACCTCTGTCCAGGCCCTCTATTAGCAGGATTCTCTCAACTCAGGTCCCTTTCCTGGAGTCCAGTCTCTTGCTGCTATCTGGGAAGAATTCTTCCCCAGAGCTGGGGAAGACCTGCCAGCAGCTATAGCTCTTTTCAAGGAGAGCCTCGTAGTTCCTGACAGACCGGGTTTCCTGCCACTGTTGGGAGATCCCTTCGCTCCTTCCTTGTGGCCTACCAACTGTAGCTCTCCTTTTAGGGATCTCCTTCTAGGCTCAGTGAGCTCTCCTGATCAAACTCTCCTGAGAGCTCCCTGTCCCTGGGAGCATACCTTCTCTCTGTGAGAGTCTTTGCTCTAAAATCACCTTTAGCCTCTGAGTATCCTAAGCTCAGATAATTTTTTCATGAGTTCCAGGAACTTGTTTACCAATTAACCTTTAAGTTGGCATCTGGCCAGTCAGTTGCCCCCAAGTGGACCTTTAGACAGCATTCACTGGCAGACTTGGCCCTCATTCCTCTTAAAGGGGCCAGTCACTCCGAGACGTGCACCTACATTTTCTGCTTCACTTTTTGTACTTCCATATTTCTTCTTTTCTACTTCTTCGCCCTTTATTGATTATGACGTTTTCCTTCTGACCTTCCTTCCATGTTTCTGTTAATTTCTCACTTTTTGTCTTCCCCGACTCCTTCCACCTCTTCATTCCTGATTTTTCTTTTTTCTCCCTTTTGCCTTGTTTCCAAACCCCTCTATCTTACTTTTGAATTTAGCAGTAAAATGAAGCGGTCCCCTTCCTGTGACAGTAGAGAAGGAGAATATAAAGGACTTAAGGATGAATGCCTGCGTGACTAAAATTACAGTATCCTTTGCTACAGAAATCAACTATTATTAAAAGATACACCAGCCTTTTTAGCATCGGTGCATGTAGAATGAGCTCTAGGAAATTATGAAGATTATGGGGGGATATAGAAAATCAAGAAACCTGTAATCATTTAACAACATGATAATGAATTAATTTCTGAAAACAAGGTTCTTTTTGTAAATTAGACCCTGGCCCTACAACTTACTCCTTGCATGTGACCTCTCCCCATATTCAAAATAACGTATAGAATTTGTTCCTTATTTTACATTTAAAGTGATGCTGTCAATCAATTACAATCAAATTGTAAAAAATTTGGTGAAAGTACTACATTGTTCTTCTTCACATCGCCTGCCAATTTCTTTGAATTTTACAATTATGTTTCCTATTTTCAAAATATTTTTTCTCCCACGTTGCTGTGTGAAAGACCCACACAATTAACAGAGGAAACTGACTGTACAGGGGAAGCAGTGAAGCTGACTATGCACAAAGTGCTATAAAATCCATCAAGTTGAAAAAGCAGAGAATATATTTTTTTTCTTATCTTACAGTTATAGAGACTGGGTCATTTGTGAGAATAGGTAAAACATTTCAGACAGAAGTGTCTGGGTTTTTTTTAAGTTGACCGTGTCTTGTTAAGTTGGTAAATATTTAGAGATAAGCTGCACTTAGAACTGAAATTTGCCAACCAACCTATTATCATCTGATGAAAATTTATGTATTACAAGCTTCTGTACGTAGACCTAATAATAAGTTCATCCTTGGTTTGGAGGAACTGTCTTCTCTATGAGTGGCAGGTAATTCAGATTACATGTTTAGCTTCTGAGAGAAGATGAGGTCCAGATGTTTTAAATAGTGCAAAAGCCAGACTGCTGGTGATATGTAGACTGAATTCCCTTTGGGACTTGCCTGAGGTCACTTAATTGATTTAATCTTGCCTGAGGTCACTAAATTGATTTAATCTAAGTCCACTGGTTATGTCTGAATGCAGAGGAACAGTGAGAGTACAAGGCTTTATTGTGTTCTACACATTTTACATTGTTGTTTTCATAGTCCTGTCAGGTTTAAATTTTTTCCTTTTGGATTTGCATGCTAGAAAGTCAGCTATTTTTAAGAGTAGGAGAACACCCTGAAAATGTTGGTTTTGGAAAGGGTGTTTTGTCAAAACCTGGCAAAAGAATTTGGTGAATGTGCCAGGTTTAGAAGATGACAGACAGTAATGTTTTACATTCTACTTGCCATTAGTTGTTCCCTTTAGTTAAGTACCAGGTCTGAAAATGGACCGCAGAAAGAGCTTGCAAGAAGGTGGTGGTTCTTCTGATGGTGGTCAGTTTTCCACACAGCAGTCATTATCATTTATCATTGCAATCTGTTTAAAGACAGTCCAAACAGATAGGTAGGCTTTAATAAACAGAACTCTTGGCAGCTACAGAAAATACATAGCTCCCTAGTCTTACCAAAAATAAACAGGATACACTTCCACCCACCAGAATATCTAAAGTTAATCATTGTTTTTATCTGTTTTGGCTCCTATAAGTACCGTACATTTCTTACAAGGACCATGTAAACCTGACTAGCTCTTATTCTGTGGATAATGCAGATATTTACTGATCTGTACTTTTCTTGTGTGGTTTCTTCACTGCCAGGCTGTTGGTTCTTACAGGTATTGGAAATGCTTGTTCCCTTCAGGGTGCAACTATGTGTGTGTTTAGTTGTATAACATACATTGGTAATGCAGAAAGCTGGGCCATATGGCATTAAAAGTGACATGCTCCTACCTTGTTCTGCTCCCCAATTTAAACTAGTAAACACAAACCTTGGAAATAGAGACTGCAGCTTTAACTATATGGTAGAAATATATAACCGTTAAACCATCTCTAACTTGAGGCCTGCCCCGAAGTTTATTGATCTCAGTGAGTTTCTTTCCATTGACTTCAATGGACTTTGGGTCAGGCCCATAGTGGATACCAGTGATGCTACATAAGTAATAGATAGTGTTGATGATCTTTCAAATAAATTGCATCTATCTGAATTTTATAGGAAGCAAGGACCATGGAAGCTATGTGTCTTAGTACTCTTGGCTTCACCAGTAGATAGACCTCTTTGTCTGAGAACAGTGAGCAGATTCCCAGCTGGTGTAAATCAGTGTAGTTCTATTGACTTCGAAGCAGCTATCTTGATTTACACCATTTAAGAATCTGGCCCGTTATCTCTGTCTACTTTTCTAGGTACTTATGTAGAGCTGGGCAAAAGTTTTCAGTCAAGTAGTAAATTTGCTGAAAAATGCAATTCTGGGGTGAACGAACAGTACTTTTCATTTCAAAACAATGTTTTGATTAGAAATTTAGCTAGATTTGTTTAATTTTGTCTTAAAGGTAAAAAAAACACCCCAAAACATAATGGAAAACTGAAAAATCATTGTGGGTTGAATGATTTTTTTTTTTCAGTTTTTCGTTTTGGAGATTTTAAATGTCCAATCTGCAATACATCTCCCTTTAAAAGAGAGGTTTCAGACATGCTATCTACATTAGTGTCATTGGGGCATGACTTTGTAGCACCTGCTGTTGTCTCCAGTGCTCATTGTCCAACCTGGCCTGGACTACTTCCCATTCTTTCTTTCTGGTCTGTGCCAAGTGCCTCTCATGTCCTTTATATTCTCCTTCTCTACTGTCACAGGAAGGGGACCGCTTCATTTTACTGCTAAATTCAAAAGTAAGATAGAGGGGTTTGGAAACAAGGCAAAAGAGAGAAAAAAGAAAAATCAGGAATGAAGAGGTGGAAGGAGCACGTCTCCTGTAGGTCCTTTTTTAGCTGGTCCCTTTCCAGGAGTGCCTCCTGCAACTCCCCCTGGCATCCGTCTGCTACAGAAATTGGGCCTTTCACAGATGTGCCCTCCAGTACTGCATAGGTTCCTATCTCTGCCACAGCTTCAGAGTCTGCTCTTTCTACTGCCTTTGTGCTCAGTCTTTTATCAGAACAGTTTTTTTCTATTCACACCTCTGAACTTTTTGTCCAAACCCCCATCTGCCAGTGAAGGGCAGAAATCTGGTTCTCCAGACCCTTCCGTCTCTTAGGTCAACTGTTCTTTAAGATGGTTCCTATCTGCCTCAATTGGGTTCCAAGACTCACCATCTGATCTCAATTTTTGGAGCCCCTAACTGTCCCTTTGCTACAGTTCTTTTCCACAAAGTTCAAGCTCTTAATGGGACTGAGACTTTTAATGTATCCTGGCTTCCCACATGAGAAACATTCCATCTCAAGGGACTTGCCCTCTCTCCTCTTCAAGGAGCAGATCCTCCTTATGTGCTCCATCTTTCTGCATCTAAAGCATACCCGGGCTTTTCTCCCTGGTCTGTGCTGGACCACGCCATGCCAGTGCTGCTTTTGTTGGCCCTCCAACAACTTCAGGAGGATTCCCTGTGTCTGCTTTTCTTGTGCCACCAGCACATTGAGAATGTCTTCCACTCCTTTCCCTTTTGCTAGCAGGGGTTCATCAGACCCACCCTGTCCCTACATACACCAGCTTGGGAAGGTGGAGATTTCCCAGCCAAAGGAAGCATCTGTACCTCTCTGCTCCATAATCCCTCCTAGATCGGAGTGATCCCATTTCTAGTACCCACTTGTCATAGGGGTGTCCCTTGGCGCAGCTGGCATGCCCTATCAGTTTCGAGGTTGATCTACTCGGCTTCCCAGACACCAATGTATGCTGGAGATTGTCAAATCATAACAAACATAATCCCTTCTGGGGTACGAAGGGTCCACACTAAAAAGTCCCAACCAATAAAAGGTCCCTCTGTCGTTGGGATTTTCTTTAGTCCATCATCTGGACCCTGTTCCCAGCCCCTTTCTGGGCTGTGTGTCCTGTGTCCTTACCAGCTCTGAAATAGAACCCTGGTTACCCTGGAGTAGTACGTACCCCTTTGCCTTGCAGAGTTTGGCTCACGGTCTTCCAAAGGAGCCTGCCTGTTTCCTGTGGTTCCAACTCCAGACTGATCTCACTCGGTCATTTTGTAAGGCCCAGGTGTCCATTAATCTATCACCCCACCTTCCTTAGTCCTGCCCCTTGACGATTAGACACACATGCCTCCCTACTCTCCATAGCTATATTTATTGCCAGTGAAGATGGACTAGCTGAGTTTGTAAGATTTTTCCATCTCTGATTTCTGTGCTTCTGGGTCTGACAGCAACCCCTTTCACGTATGTTAGGAAATCAGGACCATGTTTTCCAGGCCAAAGTTCTCTGCATCAATAGTAAGGTGCAGTACAAAACTTGCAGGTGCTAATGTGGTTTCAAGCTGCTGTGGCACCCTCCTTCTCCTGGGCTGATGGGATAGCAGGGGCCTCCCGGCATAATTTAGACAAGCCTGGGGCCTTGTTATAGTAAGTTACAATAGCCTGTGAGCTACTATGCTGCCCGCAATCTCCGCAGCACTATGTGATGTGGCCCTGCCCCGTCCAGCCCTGCTGCCAGCATGCCCCATAAACCAGGAATGGTGAGGGGTCCTCAGAGGGCAGCCAAACATCCCCATTTTACAGATAGGGACACAATGACTGAGAGGTTGTGATGAATTGCAGAGCCAGGAATAGCAACCAAATCTTCTGATTCCCAATCCAGTTTTCCAACCATTGGATTGTGCTTTGCCCTCTTTCACAGACTCCTTACTTAGTCCTACTCTTCTCCTCTCCTATCTCAGGCACACACAGCCACAGCATAGTTTAATCTAATCCTTTAATCATTTTATGAATATGAGTTTAAAATGTTCTTTTCAGCCTTGGGCAACTGGACACTGTCCAGGTGGGAAAACCTCCTATGTTATATTTCCTTGTTCATCTAGACATGTCAGGCCAGGCCCAGAACACCCTGTGAAAATTATTAGACTACAAGACCCTAACTCAGATTATAGCTTCAACAAATTTTAAGCAGATTTTTACCACCCAAGTTCACTGGGAGCACATCTGGATCTGATAGGTTTCCCTGTGTATGACAGTATTCCTTTCCAATTTAGTGCAGTTTGGCCATCTCTCTGACTCAAAATCCCAGCTGCAGTCTGTGGCTTCTTGAAAGTGCTATTCTTTTCCACCCATAAAGTAAAGGAATGACCTGAAATTCTGTCTCTTCCAATACTTGCTAGGGAACAGGGCTGGCTCCAGGTTTTTTGCTGCCCCAAGCAAAAAAAAAAAAAAAAATAATAGAACCGAAGTGCCACCCCTTGAAAAGTGCCGGCCCTGTTAGGGAGAGAACACCAGTAAATGCTAATGAGCTACATAAAAGAGTATGAGAGCGGTATGTAAAATAAATAGTGTTTTTACTTCTTGATTTATATATTGATCAGTGCATTAGTTTAATTGTATTAATGTATGTAACAAAGTGTCCTCTCAAAGGGTAGTACACCTTCATGTTTCAGGGAATAAGGCAAACTCAAACTGTCTGAAGTTAGGAAGAAACTTCCCTTATAGACAGGTTATTTCATAATCATCCATCCAGGTGTTTCTTGCACCTTCCTTTAATGCATCTGATACTGAATAAGGAGACCAGTCACTGGACTATGCTGGGATTTTCAGAGGCGCTTATAGGAGTGTCCAGTGCTTAACTCCCTCAGGCTCCTCTGAAAATTTCAGTTTACGTGTCTAATTCAGTAGGGCAGTTCCTGTGTTCTGAGTTCCACATGCGTATCTGTAGCTTTATCTAGCTCCTGAACCTAACAAAACGAAGGCTACCAAAATGTCTGGTACTGTTATCTGGCAAGCTCAGATGTGCAGGTATGCACTAGTTGTGTCCCAGTCAAAAAGAATCGGATGCTGTTATTGATAGGGAGTATTTTTCACACTGTTTGCTCAAAGTAAAATTTAGATACATTTGTCTCTTTTACACTCTCAATTTTGTGCGTCCTGTCATGCTGTCCTTATGCTTGAAACAGCCACTCCATTAATATATGCAAACTCCATCACTCTCTTGCTTCATATAACCCATCCCCGCATTCCACAGTGCAGTCCTGTTAAAATGACTCTTTTTATTATTACGTCATTCTGTATTACTTTGTACTGTTCCAGCTTGTGCTCCTAAGGCTGATAGCTCTTTGCGGGAGGGGATATATGGTTTGTTTGGTACAGCCCTCTTACATAAATGGTGCTATACTTTATAAATAGAATAATAATAGTACTCCTTCTGCATGCACGAAGAAAAGCTTGACATTATTTCGCAGATATTTGCCAGTAACTAAATATAATTTTGACTCCATATTGTGACCTGTGAACCACATCTGTGGCATTAATAAAAAATAAGATAAATAACTCTGTGTCTTTGGCATCTAAATGTTGGGGCCATCATTATCTGAGATCCCTCCCCTTCCCCCAAAACAAATCCACAAGAAAACTAGTTTAAATAAGACTTTTTTGAAATCACTGTGGTACGTGTCTTCCAGAGATGACAGAGGACTGTAAGCTTGTTTCTTGCTTGCATTGACCAGACACAGCAGCAGTTTTTTCACCACAAAAAGGGTGTATTGGATTCTGGAATCCACCCAGTTTTAGAGGGAATTACACTTCTGCCAGTTGTGGTTGTACATCTGAGAGCCAGAAAAATCTACAGCTGAGAGCAAATGTGGTGCAATAATACTAAAATGTTCCTCTCAGTTAAAGGAAAGCTAAATAATGCTTGTTCCCATTCTTCTAAAAAAGAAATGAATTAGCAAGAAGTTGGTTTGCAAATATAGGGGAAAAGTCATTGTGGGTTTTCTTTGGATTCAAATCTGACACCCTGAAATTGTGTAAATGCAAGAAGGAAAGTTTAATGACTTGCTTGCTGAACTGGGACTAAGATTAGTGTGTGGCATTTCAGCATGGTGGCCTTTTTCTGCACTTTGAAGGAAGAAAGAAAGAATTTTAATTGGGAGAGGGGAGCAAATTTGATGCAAGTAGGGAGTGCGCGTTGTAAGGAATAAGTGGTAAAGGATCAGGCTGCATCCAAAGGTGGCAGATGGTGCTTTTTTTCATCATATGGTAATATGGCAATGGAAATGTTTTGGAGTTAGGGAAATGAGGAGGCTAGACACATTTCCCAAATGCATGATGATTTATTTGTGAAACACACAGAAATGCAGGGAACAAAAGTATTGAACAGCCCCTGGAGACTTACATGATTTACATGCGGTTTATACTGCGCCCCTAGTGAATCACTTGGGATCTTCAACTATATAATCTTAGTTTGTCTGACAACAGCATCCTGTGTCCATTAGCCCTATGGTCAGTGCTTTCCTCACTCTGTCACCTATTCTGATAAGGTTTGTTTGCCTGATGTACATTAGCTTTTTCCAGGACCCTTTGACATGCTTTCTCCCTTGGTGGCAATAAAGTTGAGCTTAGCTCGCAGAAGCATGTCCAGTAAAAAGCTCCTTTTAAAGTCTCATCAATGCCTATGCACCCATAAGAGAAGACTTCCGTCTGAGTCAACCTTCCATCAAATAGATACTCATTCTAGACAAGCCATAACTCTGTCATTGCAGCAACAGGCCCCAATCTCCAGATGACACAGGTATTTGGACATTCCATTTTACCTCTGGACAGTGTTCCTTCTTGAGGAGGAACAGTGCTGTTTGTACATATGAGACGAGAGAATCTCCTCGTGCACATTTTTTAATAAATCAAGGCTGTGAAAGATTCTGCATAAGTTATTTTCTGTAACTTAGTATTTTTAAAAGGACTTAAGCCATAAGAAAGACTCTGGTCTGCTGGCAATGATGATAATACATAGCTGGAAATGGATTTTGAAGAACTGTACAGCAAGAAAGTAATCCAATCTTTAATTAAGAATTGTATATGTTTGAATTGAGTGACTACTAGGAAACTTTGTTTTTCTACTGGTTAATAGCAGTGATTTGAACGCTGAGTCTCAAACTCACTCAACCATTAGGCATTTGAATACACAGAGCCTAATTTGCACAATGATGCATAGATGGTATGTGCAGCATACAGACCCTGTTGCTTGTTAAAATATTTTTGTGGATCTCTCAGACCTGATAAAGACAAAGCAACCTTGCAGTATTGTCATGAAAATTTAGCAGCTTACTCACAGACTCTAGTTGTCTTTACCTACCATCACGATGATTATGATGATAAAACTAATGATATTTCACAAATAGATTAAAAATCACTTGTTTCAGCTGAGTGGGCAAGTAGAATTTTGCAATGTTGCAATAAGAAATGCAGTGTATGAACCTTCCAGAGTTGGAAATGTAAACAAAATCCTTTATGGAAGCATATGGACATTTAAAATCTTACTGAAAGTCTGCGAGGGAAAAAGGATGTTCAACATGTTTCACTCCACGATATTATAAAAATTAACCCTTGAAATATTAAGTTTGCAACTATTCACGGAAGGGAGAATGTTTGTTTATATATTGATGGGAATGTTGAGAATGGAGTTCTAATGATAAAATGCTTTTCAAGTGTCCCCAGAATAATTGATATTCTTTGAGAATGGGGTCAAAGGATGTCCTTTCAAACTGTTTTTTCCGGTGTGTATGATGCTCCTCTCCAAAGTGTGGTATTCTTCTTTTACGCAGATGTTCCATTATAGATTTGTTTTAGAATAGTCTTTGTGATGTTCTTCATGACACCCCAAAGGTATACATAAGTGGGATTCCCTGGGACATGCAAGGACACATCCCAGTGAATGGAAAGATACTGAGGGGCACAGCTTGTTAGGAAGAATCTTCAATGGAGAAGTGACCATAAATTCTTTGAACAGGACATTCCTGTAATGCAAAATCATAGGTCTGCTTCCAAGACGTGACATGTTAGAAAAAGGGCTCTGGAGGTAGTAGTAGTGTTTGATGGTGAACATACCTTTGTAATTATGGAGAGGGTTTTCCCCCCTATAAATTGGACAGCAATACATCTTCTCTAGAATTGATAGTGTGGTCAGCTCTTTTTGAGTTCCTGATTAAGATCTAGGCGTAGCCTTGGCTTAGAATTGACATCAGTATGGCTATGGGGCTTCAAACCAAAAAAAAAAATCTGTCTGTGTGTTGTTCATACTTAAAAAATGAAAGGAGGGGGGAAGGAAATGGTGAAATGTATGTATTAAATTGTTGTTTAAAGCCACGTTAAGACAGCAGCCAAGAATTCCCATCATAAGGAAATCCTAGTGTCATATATTGGCTTAGATGAATGCTGAAAAGTAAATCCATGTATCTGAATCTGAAATATTGAGTTTCAGTGACCTTCTCCACATTACTGGTAAAACAGCTAAAAAGAATGTTTTAACACAGTTGTTCATAGTAGTCTTCCAGTGCAAATTCCTTGATGAGTACTGACAAAGATTCTTTCTTTCTGAGAACCCTGTAATGATCATGTTACCAAACCATTCCATAGACTACCAAGCAGGGGACAATATCACACTATTTAGCTAGGGACAAAAACCCTGTCCAGATTTGTCATAGAAGCCATGACTGCAAATGTTTTCAAATATAGTTTTCAATAACACATCAAATGTAGTATGGATAGGCCCCCGTTTTATGTAGTGATATATAAACCCCAACAGCTTTTGTGGCTTGACTCAGGTAAGTGCCTCCAAAAATTTAGTTCACTTATCTAAATAAATCTGAGCCTTTATAAGGTCCTGTCTCGCTTCTCTGCTTCCCATATATCTCACATCCTCCTACCTAGCCAACCAGACAGTTTTACAGAGCATATCTCTCCTTTGTAATACAATTAGTCCTCTGGCTTCTTTCTTCATCTTTCTTTCTCAAAGCGTGGACTACAGTTTTATGTTGCTCCTGACCCAATCCAAGGTCTCTTTTACCTCTCTTTCCATGCACATAAAATTTCTGATATTTGGTATCCATCATGGAATCTTAGCCGTTCTGACAATGTGTTTGTCAGGATGCTGTATAAAAATCTCATGAACTTTTAAGCTTTCTTGCCTCAGAGGCTTCATTTAACATGTCCTTCTAAACTGTGAATTGCATTTTTGTGTCAGCACAGCTGGTGTCCATGTGTGGCTCTGAATTCACATGTTAAACTCCTTAGGAAACATTAGAAAATGTTCTGCATGTGCTGATTAGCTCATCAGTAAAGCTCAATATCTTTTTTACTCCAATGTACATAGTCCATCATAGCAGAGACTAATGATAGCACAGCTTTCTTTTTTCTTAAATCAAGACAGTTTTGAGTTATGCAAGTTCAAAACGAGATTTAAAATCAATGAACTATTTTTATCCTCTTAACATTTAAAACAACAAAAATGTACAGTTAGTTTTTTTCAGAATACCTGAAAACCGTGGGTGAAGTCCTGACCTGATTTGAAGTCATTGGCAAAACTTCTATTGAATTCAACAGGACCAAGATTTCACCTGGGTATGTTCATTCCTAGGCTGTGTTGTACACCAATCATTAGCCCCAAGTGAACTGTTACAATCACATTATAAACCCCTGAAAAGCAGGGTTTATGATGACAATGCTGGCAGACACTTACCTACAGCAGCAGTATAATTGTAGGTCATGTAGACTGAAACACTCTTAGGAGTTACACAAATTGAGTTATTAAATGCATACATGATTATGAGCAATGAACCTTGGAAGCTATAAACCTTGAGCAATGCAAATGTAAATCACTGGACATTTTCTAACAATGTAGCAATTATTTTTTCCAAATTACCTTCAGTTAAATTCTTTGTTATGAACTCCTATATGGTGAAATTGTCCACATGGCTTCTGCTGTCTATAGTATTAAAAGAAGAGAAAAATCTTTGTAATGTCTTTAAAGAAGTGCCAGATGAGGAGCTTGTTATTTTTAAAAGTACTTCTTAACATTATCCTGTGATAGAATAGTTGGTCAGTCTTGGTGGTTCCATACTCCTGCTCTCTTAAGGTTTTATCCAAGAAAGGTGAATTTCCTTAGCTGTTGGACCGTCATGGGTACATCTACACTGCAATGTAAAACTAGGGTTAGTGGGACTTGAGTCAGCTGGCCTGTGTTAGAGAACCCAGTGCTTGAACATCTACGTTGATTCTGAATCCTAGGTTAAGAATTGTCTAACCTGGGCTCAAATCTGGGGCTCTGGCATCCACACTGCAGCACACAGACCCGAGTCAAACCAACCATATCTCAGGTTCCCTAGCACCCTCCTGAAATGTGATTGCTTTAGCCCTTTGCCCAGGGTGCACTGTGGGAAAACTTTACGGCTCACCCTGCATGTTACAGGAGGTTTGAACAGCCAGCCAATACAGCCTGCCGAACAACAAAGACTAAATTGGCCATCAGCACATTTAGGCTCAAAATTAGGCGAAGGTTTCTAACCATCAGAGGAGTGAAGTTCTGAAACAGCATTCCAAGGGAAGCAGCGGGGACAAGAAACCTTAATGGCTTCAAGACTGAGCTTGATAAGTTTATGGAGGGGATGATATGACGGGCTGCCTACAATGGCCTGTGGCCCATCAGCAACTGCTAGTAACAAAAATACCCAATGGAGACGGGTCACTAGATGGGGAGGGATCTGAGTTACTACTGAGATTTCTTTCCCAGGTACCTGCCTGGTGGGTCTTGTCCGCATGCTCAGATTCTAACTTATCATCAGATTTGGGGTTGGGAAGGAATTTCCCCCCGGTCAGATCTGAAGAGACCCTCGGAGGGGTTCGCCTTCCTCTGCAGCATAGGGCATGGGTCACTTGCAGGTTTAAGGTATAAATGGTTGATTCTCTGTAACTTGAAATCTTTAAACCATGATTTCAGGACTTCAATAACTCAGCCAGAGGTTAGGGAGTGGGTGGGTGAGATTCTGTGGCCTGCAATGTGCAGGAGGTCAGACTAGATGATCATGATGGTCCCTTCTGACCTTAAAGTCTATTAGTCTTTGAGTATGGATTCATGTAAGGAACTGATTGAAGAATGGATTGCTGTCCCTGACTGTATAGATCAGGGGAGGGCAAACTACGGCCTGCAGGATGGATCCGTCCCGTCAGGGCTTTCAGTCCGGCCTGCGGGATTGCCAGCTCCTGGCGCAACAGGGCTAAAGTGGCCCCTGGGGAGGAGGGGCAGAGGGCTCCACGGCCAATGGGAGCTTCGGGGGTGGTACCCGCTGGCGAGGACAGCGCGTGGCGGAGCCGTCTGCCCCACCCCACCCCCAGGAGCCACTGCCAGACATGTTGGCAACTTCTGGGAGTGGTGTGGGGCCAGGGCAGGCAGGGAGCCTGCCTTAGCCCCGCTGCGTGCTGCTGCCACCCCAGAGCCGCTTAAGGTAAGCAGCGCCAGGCCAGAGCCTGCACCCCGAACCCCTTCTGCACCTGAACCCCCTGCCCTGAGCCCCCTCCTGCACTCCAACCCCCTGCCACACCCCGCACTCCTCCTGCACTCCAACCCCCTGACACACCTCGCACTCCTCCTGCACTCCAACCCCCTGCCTGAGCCCACTCCTGCACACCCCACACGCCTTCCTGCACCCCAATTCCCTGCCCCAGCCCTACATTCATGGGCCTGCATACAATTTCACCACCCAGATCTGTCCCTTGGGCCAAAACATTTATCCATCCCGGTATAGAGGAATAGTGTTTGTTTACTAATTCCTAACTGTTCCTGATCATCTGTTGAGCTTTATTATTTCAAATGCTGATTGCATGATGAGATGCAATGATAGCAATAAACTTTTTCAATGACATAAAAAACTTTATTTGTAAATGTGTTAAAACAGTATAGCAGTAACCCATTGCCAAGCAGATCAGCTGTCGTTACAGCACCCAAATACCAGTTACAAAAGAACATTTCCAAAACAAACGAAGTGCATGAAAAGGTGCAAACACAACAGAAACACCTACCACTGCATCTCTCCTTTCTGCCCCCCCTCCCTTTCTCCTTTCCCTTCTCCCCATTTTCTGTGCACTTGGTGCTGGGGGAGGGGAGTCAAGACAGAGGACTACATAGGGTTTAGTGCCCTGCCCAGGCGCTCAAAGCAACACTGCTGGGGGAACTGAGTCAGGAGCACAGGGGATCCCTTAAATCACTGAGACACTGGGACGTAGGCTCTCCCTACCTCCCCCATCACTTTAGTACCAATCTCACTACCATAGCCCTTGAAACCAATAAGTTGTCTGCAAATTAAGGGCCAGATTCGCATGTACTGGTGCTACCAAGCAACTATAAACATAGTTGAAGTGGCCAGTGCACTCTGGCTACTTTATGGTGCGTTGATGTACCACTGAATTTGCCCTTAACAGTTAATTTTAAACAAATGATTTAAGATTATTAATACCTATCTTGTTTAGTGTTTGTGTGTGAACTTAATAATTTTAAAGAATAAGGGAATTCCCAGGCTAAAACTATGGTAAAATGCACTTGAGGTTGAGTGTTCATATCAGTAATTTAAGAAGAAGAAATATTACAGGAATAGTGTAATTATCTCAAAATCAAGCATTATAAACTCAAGAAATTCAGAATTAAGTTTATGCTTTAAAGAAGTCCAGACATATTAAGGTAAGATGCACTGCTGAGGCACTTAGACAACCTTAACTCTGCCTGGTAGTGACACAGTGAGAGATGAGGGAGGAGGGGACAAAAAATCTTTACAAAAGAATTTAAACTAATCTGGGATCACAAACATTAAATACTTTAACTCTTAACTATGTAGTTATCAATGACATCATGCAGGGCAGAATTAAGATTGTTAGAGTGCCTTAACTGTGCATTTTGTGCCTTAAGATGTTTGGATTTCTTTGAAGGGTAACCTTAACTCTTATTCCTACTGTAAATCTGCTTTCTTTCCCCAGGTTTATAACATGTCTGTTACCTTTGTCTTTGACAAAAAATAAAAATAAAAATAGCACAACAGTTCTCAAGCAGGGACAGCGATTTTTAATACACAGTTGGGGTTGGAGAGGGAAGTCTCTCTTTTAAAATGTAGAGAAATATTAGAACTGAGTAACTTAATTTCCAAAAGTTTCAAGCTTTCCAAAAGTTTCAATAAACGTCTACTGTTTATTTAGGTGCCTAAATAAGGACTTAGAAGCCAACTATCTTGGCCATTAAATTTACTGCAGATGGACAGAATAGATAAACATCCCAACATTTTTCTTTCAGGTACTCTTACAGTACAGATTTTTTTTTTTAAATATTTGAATATAATATCTGGAAGATCCTCATGAACAGCGTGGGATGTGATGAGTGCAGTAAAAGGCAGATAGTGCATATTTTTCCATGAAGAAGTAAAATGTTTTCAGTGTATAGCTATAGGTTTATTTTAAAATAAGAGATTATGTGGGTTCATATTTTCCAGAAAGTCTCTCCTATAAGAACTCTACAAAAACTCTTCAGAACAATCAAATAAAAGACTTTCATTTGAAAATACTATTTTATTAGGTGTCTTTGACATCCCCTGTGTAAACTGATCTGGCATCAACCATATCCATGAAACGTGTGATCTGATTGCAACAGTTCTTGACACAGACACAAGCAAACATTCCCAGCACTTCTTACCCTAATTTATTTTGCTTCACAGTTAGATCATCCCCTCCACCAGGGAATTTAGCTCCCAGCTTGTACAAACATGCCAATATAAAACAATAGTAGCTGCGTAATCATTGTTTAGAATGTATAGTATTCAAGATTGTAAATACCTCCATTTCCAAAGTCTAAAATATACTATAAATCAAAGACAACTGTTGGTTACTTTGTGTCACAATGCAGCCAGAGGGAAGTGTGAATTATGTAAGTCTAAAAAAAAAAGGTAAAATAAGTCCACAGAGTAAAGAGGCCGTTTTTTTAATGGTTTTTTAAGAGGGGAAATGAAAAATTCCCCCCATTAGCAAATGACTATTTTACACAATAACTTTAATGAAAATTCCCTTGCAATGATAAAATAAAAAACAAACCGAAGTTGGAGAGAAAACTACCGTTCATCTACTTCAAATAATTTAAACTACTTGTAGTATATGATAAACTAGGCACCTGCTCCTGTTCCCATTTTTTCCTTTTACTTTTTTGGAAGCAGGATTGGTCCCTAGGGTGCTATTAGCTAAGCATCCGAGTAATCATCACATTTCATAGCTGCAGAAGACCAGGCCTTGTGATATAAATGACAAAAACAAGAGCTGTTGATATCATTTTATTGCCTTTCTTCCATCCAGGTTTTCCACTCGCTCCCTGATATCTGTGTGACCAGGTGCCATCCCAATCTGCTCTCAAACATAGTCCACACACCAGGGAGAGCCAAACTTTTCCTCCCTGGGGTTTGACTTTTTAAACTCAGCAATAAGAGATTCTGTTTGCAACTCAAAGATTGGGTGAATGTCCTTTTTGGCTCCTGTTGGAGTCCCTGAATCCCTTTGTTGGTTTCTCAGTCCTTCATGGCCATAGCTATTGCCCAGACATTGCAGTCCCTTTGGCATCTCATTGTGCATGTAGCCTTCTGTGTGTCACACAACTTCTGCTGGCATAGACAGCTGGTACTAATGTACCATGTCTGCCCTCTTAGTCAGACTGTCTAGAAACGGGTCTAGGATAACTAAATAGCTCCATTCTCTCACTGTCTGAGATTCAGACTTGAGCCAGAGAGTCGTCCATTCAGTCAGCCTATGGGCAGAAATGTTCAATCATAGGCCTAAGGGGGAATGGACACTTCTATAACTGCTGCCAGTACTTTTCTCTTGAGATTCCCAACTAGTCCAAAATGGCAGCTTTGATGGCCTTGTGATTGGTGGCAGTGTCCCTACCCACAGCCCAATGTGCTGCTTGGGACTCTACTGTTAATGAAAAGATGATAAATAAATGGCCCAAGGCTTTTCTTCCCACTAAGTGGCCTTGGCTGTCCACTGAAAGGTGACAAGGAAAGACTCAGGGTCATCATCTAGTCCCTGCTTAGGGTATGTCTACACCACAAACGAAGAGTAGTGTGTGGTGTAAGCATACTCTTAGACACTCTCTTACTACTAGTCTAGATGGTATCCCCGGACTAACAAGCTTGGGAACATCTGCTCCAGTAGCTGTGTCTGCTGTTCTTGTCGAGCTGTGGTTCCTTCTTTCAAGATCTGCTGCTGATGTTGGGCCTGCCTCGGATCTCCGCCACTTGCCCTTCTGATACCTCCTTTGCAGAATGGTCTTAAAAAATTCCACCATGTGTGAACTGGTGCCATTCCGAAACTGCTCTCAAACACAGTCCACATAATATGTAGAGTCCAAACTCACCCCTTTCCTAGATTTGGTTTTACTGATACCTACATTAACAACAAGCTAACATAAAGCTTAGCTCAGATCTTCTCAGGACTGGATGTTCTTAGAATTCCTCCCTCAGGATTTCTCAGTCCATACATTATATCCTCTCTCTCTCATGAGAACTTCTCCTGCCTCCCTTATATATGGGTAGGGTATTGAGGCACCTGCAACACTGAATCAGTGGAATATATTTAATATTCCCCAACAGGATCAACACCAGTGATTAGGACTGGGTGTTTCTAATAGAGCGTAACAGGCTGGCAACGTTATCTCCAATTAATAATTTCAGTCATTATTTTAGGCCCTTTAATATGTTCCATATTGCTACACAGTATCTGCTGGACCGATAGCTTCTCATTTTAGTCACTTGTGTTGCTTAGAGCAGTGGCTCTCAACTTTTCCAGACTACTGTACCCCTTTCAGGAGTCTGATCTGTCATGCATACCCCCCAAATTTCACCTCCCTTAAAATATTTGCTTCCAAAATCAGACATAAAAATATTATTGAAAAGTTGCTTACTTTCTCATTTCTGCCATATAATTATAAAATAAATCAATTGGAATATAAATATTGTACTTACATTTCAGTATATAGAGCAGTATAAACAAGTCATTGTATGAAATTTTAGTTTGTACTGACTTCACTAATGCGTTTTATGTAGCCTGTTGTAAAACTAAGCAAATACCTAGGTCAGTGGTTCTCAACCAGGGGTATGCAGAGGTCTTCCAGGGGGTACATCAACTCATCTAAATATTTGGTTAATAAGAATGAGGATAAGTGTTTTTTTGTTGTTGTTGAAATGTCTAACTTCAAAACTTAGGTTCATTACAGCAGCACCAGAAATGTCCAGTAAACTGAAAATCTGTGGGATTCATGGTGATTTGGGAATATTGCCATTAGGATTGGTTTGTTTCTGGCAAGCCCTGAAAACAGAAGGTTTCCATTGCTCCGCTTGTCTTTTTTACATGTACAAAGTAGCCAGCAATGTATGTCTATCTCTGTGAGCATTTATACTGTTATATCTGATTGCCTGATAGGAATTTTATAAAGTAAACAAGCAATAAAACATGTTTCAAGTATTGGGATTTCAGCGAGTAAGATTTATATTCCTTATGGTGACTTAGTTTTGATTTGAGAAGATATCTAGGTTGAAAAGATGGGTTTTGCATTTCATCCTGACTGGGGGAGGATCTCTGGTGATTATCACCCTTAGGGTATGTCTGCACTACCCGCTGGATCGGCGGGTAGCGATTGATCTATCGGGGAATCAATTTATCGCGTGTAGTGTAGACGTGATAAATCGATCCCCAATCGCTGTCCCGTCGACTGCTGAACTCCAGCTTGGCGAAAGGCGGAAGCAAAGTCGACGGGGGAGTGGCGGCCATTGATCCTGCGTCGCGACGATGCGAAGTAAGTGATTCTAAGTCGATCTAAGATACGTTGACTTCAGCTACGCTGTTCTCGTAGCTGAAGTTATGTATCTTAGATTGATCCTCCCTCCCCCAGTATAGACCAGCCTAAGAGTCCTACAGCCATTGTGAAGCTACTGAGAATGCCCTGTAGCCTGCAATGTGAGCTTCACCCAAGGAACAGCCAGTTCTTTAGCTCCTGGTGAGTGCAGTTCCACCATTTTCATGGTAATGCCTGAGCTCATAGGGAGAAGCAAGTCTTGGAGATAGCCCAGGCCCAACGCATGAAACACAGATAAAGAGCAGAATGCTGGATCAGGCAGACTGCTGCATTCTGAACCAGCTGGAGCATTTTCAGGGACTCTGCTTTCATTCCCACTGCCTGATGGGGGAGTTTGTTTCAAACCAGCTTTAGAGTAGTTTTAAATTGCTTTGAGAACATTTCAAACATTAACTTGTCATCTAAAAGCTTCCGATTGTTAAGCTCTTTATAATGTTTGGAACAAAACCTTTTTTTAAATGACTAATTTCAACTCAATAAGAAGTTGTATTACTAATCGTTACAGCAGTTAGAATCTAAATGATTGTTATTGAAGACTAATTGAAATCTGCCAGGTTAGGACCCAGCAGCAGTATGGCTTCACTCTGGGGACCTTCAAACTTGCACTTTCCTGTACAATGTCAGGACTAGAGCTATGCCAATTATGACGTTTTGGTTTTCTGGCAATTCTGAAAAAAAAAAAAAAAATTCATTTCAGGTCAAACCAGAAATATTTGTTTCATATTTTTATTTTAGATTTTCAGTGAATTGAAGAGTCAAAAAAATAGTTCGGGGTCAAACATAACATTTCTCTTTATTGTTTTAATAAAATTAAAGATAATTTTGAACCAAAGTTTGAACCAAAAAAATCAAAATGTTTTGTTTACAAAATGTTGAAATGAGACACTTTGTTTTTTTCTGAAATTGTTTTAGGTTTTTCTTCTTACCAGTACTATTTGATGAAATAGCTCGCATGAGCTCGCAAGACATTTCAGTGTCACGATATCTGCATTTCTCACAGAAAACAGTTTCAGCCAGAAAGTATTGTCCAGCACTAGTCAGGAGATTTTAACTAGCTTTGGTAGGAAAGTGGCTCCGACTACATTATTCTTAGGGGAAAACACACCATTCCATCCTTTCCTGCCTAAATTATGGAGCATTGCAACTTGGCTGGATGTTAGGTACTACTCCCATTCAGATCCGTTACTGGAAAGAGAAGATGAGAGATTAAATTAAATCAAATCAGAGAAATAGGATATTTGGAAAGCTTAACTATCCCTATTGGACTGATTGGGACATTAAAGCAGAGAGAGGCCATCTTTTAATGTCTGAGGCGCCTCAACAAAAAGTGAAATAAATCTAACCCCTCCTGTGGGATCTGATCTTGCCTCTGAGCATCCTCATTTGCCATTGAAATCCATAGGAGTTGGAAATGCTCATTGCAGTGCACCCAGTGATTAAATATTATCATTTAAAGTTAGTCTTTTCTGCTTCACTTTCTTTGTGAAGCACGTTAGTCCATCATTATCTTTTTCTGCAATCCACTCAGACTCCCAACATCCTTTGGAATGATCAGCAGACACCACTTTTCATATTTGTATCAAAAGAGTTAAGTGTGAGGAGGGTTTCCAACAGTCACCAAAATTGCTTTGAAATGAAAGACTCAACAGCATCTCTAGTGGCATTAGCATTCATGTTTTCTAATGCATTGTCCTTTAACCTCTCTTTATTTTGTATTCTGGGATCCTGGCATTCAATTGTTTAAACAGAATTGTCCCAGTTCTGTAATGTGTTCCATCTGCTGACTTGGCACCATTATCCAAAAGGTGTCACTTGGTTCCTATCTAATTGTTCACAGTGCCAAGACCGGAGGCCTTGCAAAAGAACAGGCTATCCATTTCATCTGCTGGCAATGTTTATTTTATTTTAGCAAAACAAGATTGTGCTGATTTATGTAAAAGGAGAGAGATTACAGTTTTGAAGTAATAAGAAGTCTATTGAAAGAGATTTCTTCTTTTACTGAAGGAGCAAGATATTATACTACAAAAATGTTTTATGTTCATTTTCATCAAAATGAGAAACATCAATTGTGCATGTGTTCTGAGTTGTGCCATACAGTGCGTGAGCATGAATTTAGCTATGATATTTGAGTCCGTTTGCATTCTTTTAAGCTTTATAACACAGCTGTCTTCCTCAAAACAAATCATTGTAGATTTACCCTCACAAGTTTGCACTGAACTTACGTGTGTGTGCGCGCATGCTGTGTGTTTCTGAAACTGCACCAAATGTTTGGTTAAAATCACATTCTTATCACTACATTCAAGCAATGATGCATTGTTTTGAAAAAAAAATCCTACTTTTTACTCCAACATATTTTACTCCATGCAGAGTACTAAAATATGATTTGAAAGAAGTACAAAGTATTATTTACCCTTTGTTTTAAATATTTTTAAAGTTAAATGCTATACTGTACTTGGGTATGTTGAAACAAAACATTCATGGCACAATTTTTTAAATAATTGAAACAAGTTGAATATTTAGCACCACATGCTTAGCCTGACTTTAAAATTTGCTACAGGAAAACTGCAGTTTATTTTGCAAAAAATATGCAAACTCTGCTTGTGCAGTAATTGTAAAAATCAATACATTTTTAAAAGTATCTAGATCTTATATAGCAGTTTTCATCAGTAGATCTCAAAGCACTTTACAAAGGAGGTATCATTATCCCCATTTTGCAGATAGGAAAACTGAGGCAGGGATGGTGAAGTGATTTGCCCAAAGTCACCCAGCAGGCCATAGCAGAGCCAGGAATAGAACCTAGTTAATGGATTTGGACTTCCCAGAAGCCACACTGCTTCCCCAAAAATAAAAATACTGAAGAGTCCAGAAACATTTGTTTTTCTGTCAGCTGATATAGTTTGTTAAAGGAAGTGCTGCTCTATTTGAATGAATGGGAAATACTGCAAACTCCCACCATTGTTTTGCAGTAATTCTAACTTATTATAAAGAGTAAGCAGGCCTTTCACTTTTGTAGAGGTGGCAATTAAGATTTATTGGTCAAGAGATAAATATTAACTCGTGAAGCACAGGGGAAGTATATTATCCTTAGGAACACAAGCATAAAATATCCATGAATGCACATGAAGTTAGTACAGTAATGCACATGTTTTGTTACATACATAGCCCTGTTGAGGGAAGTTTGACGTCCTGGTACATCATGGGCCCCCATCCCTCCTATTTCACTTTATTTACACAGATGTTACACATGTTTTGGGGGCCTTGGTACAGGTGTCCCCCCTTCCTTTGAGAGTCCTGTACTTACATTTTGAGGGTCACAATCTGCTCTCAATTACCCTTATGCAATCTCACTGAAATCAGTGGAAGTTAGAGTTGCCAACATTCTAAGTGCACAAAACCAAACTCCCTTGCCCAGCCCCTTTTCCAAGGTCCCCTGTCCTGCCCCTTCTCACTCCATCCCCCTCCCTCTGTTGCTCACTCTCCCCCACCCTCACTCACTTGCTCATTTTCACTGGGCTGGGGCAGGGGATTGGAGTGCGGGAGGGGGTGAGGGCATTGGCTGGTGGTGTGGGCTCTGTAGTAGGGCCAGGGATGAGAGGGTTGGGTATGGAAGGGGGGTCCGGGCTGAGGCCGGGAGTTGGAGTATGGGAGGGGGTACGGGCTCTGGGCTGGGGCCAGAAATGAGGGCTTCAGGGTGCGGGAGGGGAAATCTGGGCTGGGTAAGGGGGTTGGGGTGTGGGGGGAGTGAGGGAGGTGGGGGGGTGGGGTGAGGGCTCCGGTTGGGGGTTCAAGCTATGGGGTGGGGCCAGGAATGAGGAGTTTGGGGTGCAGGAGGGAGCTCCAGGCTGGGGCCGACGGGTTCAAAGTGTGGGAGGGAGTTCCGAGCTGGGGCAGGGGGTTGGAGTGCAGGAGGGGATTCAGGGTGTGGGCTCTGGTAGGGAGTTTGGGTGTAGGAGAGGGCTGAGGCAGGGTCTCAGGAGGGTGTGCAGGCTCTGGGAGGGAGTTTGGGTGTGGAAGGGGGTTCAGGCTGGGGCAAGGGTGCAGGAGGGGGTGTGGGGGTGGAGTGAGGGAGAGGGTGTGGGCTCCGGGTGGCACTCACCTCGGGCGGCTCCCTGCAAGCAGTGACATGTCCCTCAGCTCCTTGGCCATGGTTCCCAGCCAATGAGAGCTGTGGAGCTGGTGCTCGGGGTGGGGGCAGCACATGGAGCCTCCCTGGCCATCCCTCTGTCAAGGAGTTGAGGCACGTGTCACCACCTCTGGGGAGCTGCATGGAGCCAGGTAGGGAGCCTGCCAGTCCCACCCCAACCGGACTTTTAACAGCTCGGTCAGTAGTGCTGACTACTGGCAACCCCAGTTGAAGTGTAACTAAGAGCAGAATTTGACCATGATTTTTTTCAGAGAAATATTGGAATATCTCCTCATTGTGGCAATATTGTAAGTGTGGCAGACTTTTTAAAAATGTAATGTCCTAACATAGGAAGCAGTAAAAGAACACTAGACACATTGGTCTAAATCCTGAGGTTATGTAAAGACTAGTGTAAGTTACACACTAATAAGTGTAAGTGGGCATAACGCCACGGGAACAAAAGGGTGAACTTGAACTGGGGTTGGAGCAGGGAAAGCTAGCATTAGGAGGAGATCAGAAGCTGTAAGATGAAATAGCCTCCTTCTATTTAATCTTATTCTATGTTGGATGGTTTTCAAGCCCACCCTTCCATTCCCTTCGGCATTTAAGTTATATCAATTTACTGTTTAAGTTACATCACCCCCGGATTTGACCCAGTATGTCTAGTGCACTTTTACCTGTGCCCCAGTAAAGTTCTGTCTCAGTCACAAACTAAACAGAACTAAAATGAAACTGACAGAATCCTTGAGGGAGGCAGCAGCAATAGTAATACTTAAGGGCCTTTGCTGGTGCAGAGAGGTAGAATTTACACCTCCCTGCTCCAGCACTAGGAAACCTGGCCCTAACTTTGCAGGTGTTATGAAGGATTATTTCTTACAGCTACCCAAGGCCACTTGAACATTTTTTAGAAAACGTTTTGTTTCAGGCATATCTGTTGAAAGCCTTTATAGTGTAATTCAAATAAGTACTTCTGGAAAAATGAGACTAATATATACCTTTGGGTTGACTTAACATTTTAACATGTGGGCACAGTACCTAGAAATCAGTCCTACTCAAAACTGAGAGGTCTGGTTCGAAATAATTGGTGGCAGCCTCTTATTAGACATGTTAGAGTGGACCATGTATAGAAGGGAGATTGCATGCTATTTCCTGGCATTGAAGATTGGGTTCAGATGGACAATGGCCCATGCTTGTCTTGTGTGACTAGAATACTTCATCTTAACTCAAACAGTGGGGTGACACTCCTATTCGGTTGGCAGGACAATACAAATTATAGGGAGGCTTCTGAGACTGAACTTTTAACCTTTGAACTGCACATCCCATTCAAGTAATAATTAGCAGGGGTGTGAAACCAACTGCAGAGATCTGGGCAGTGATGCTATGGCTCAGCCACCAAAGATCTACTTCATTAATCTAAATTAAATCAATGACTGGGAGAAGGTACCAAGTTCCTCTCTCCTTCCCCTCTATCCGCCCAAGTTATTCTGAGCCATTTCTTAGCAAAAGACTGAAATAATTGTTCATATTTGCAATGTAAACACAAATAATTACAGCTACACAACAGAATATAATCACATTTCTGTTGAGTATCCAAGAATGTTGAACTAGATTTAGTAGAAGTTGAAACATTCTACTCTTATCAGCCTACTTTATTTTATAGGATAGTATTTCTGTAGTAGTAACAGCACTGAGCAGACCACAGTATATACGTTGCAGTAAATTATGTTCCAAATGCCATCAGTCCAAAGATTAATTTGATTGTACATATATAGTCTACAAGTTCTGTATGAACATATGCTATCTGTACATGCTCATGTATTAATGAGTAGGGTCAGGCTGGCATTGGTTTTGTTATATTTATATTTCCAGGATATTCTTTGAGAAGTTTATATATGATCTTAAGCATAGATAATACAGAGATCTATTTTCAGGAAATGCCTGTCTAGCTATAAGGAAAATATTGTGAATGCAAATTGTTGGCCATAGACAGGATTAAGTCTTTACTGATGCATGAACGATTTGATTGCTACCCAAGAAGGTGTCAATGACTCAGGCTGGTATCGCCTTATGAGAGCTCTGTGTGGCTGTAGAAGTCAGAGACAGAAACCTCTGAAGCATTTGTAATTTGCAGTTAGAAGTAACATTGAAAGGGATGTTTAAGAAAAAAGTGAGTGGGCCAGATTCTTGACTGCAGCTGAGTGGATCTTAAGCCCCATCCTACCCACAGACACCCCTGACATGACTTCTTCCCCATTCACCAGAGGAAGGGGATAGCCAGTGCCGGATGTGGTGGAGCTGCCTCAGCTGTTTTTGCTGGCAGATCGTTCCCCTGAAAATGGGGAGCCAAAAATCCAGCCCAATAGATTGAAAAAAGTCTACATCCTTCCCTGTGTTACCGATAAGAGCGAACTCTACTAAAACTGGACACATTTGAAAATCTAATTTACCTTTCACGCATTTCACTGCGCTTAGACATTTCTTATTTAATATTAAGGTAGCTCCCAGAGGCCCTGATTGGGACCAGGGGCCCAATGTGCTCTACAAACTGAAACCTAGATCCTGCAAGTCACTGAACCTTATGGAGCCCCATTGACTTCGCTGGGACTCCATGTAGGCATGAGGGTCTGCTGAAATGGAACTTTCTGCAGGATTAGGGCTATCACGGTAGATGCAGTTCTGTAAATCCCCACAGCTCTTGAACCTGGGCCTGCAGAACTGGCAGGCAGTAAACCTCCATGGTGCCATCCAGCAGCTGCAGGAGACAGCTCACGCAACACTACCCGCAATCCATTGCAGACACAGACCACGGGAAGTCCTGCCTCAAGGGGGCTGACATGCAGTAGCCTCATGACTCCTGATTGGCTCGTGCCCTATATAAACCCAATGTGCGTTCCAGGAAGTGTCCAGGCAACAGTGTGGATCTTCTGTAGCTACCAGGACCATAGGCGCCGACTCTGTGGGTGGTCGAGCCCTGCGGAAAGGAATAAGCTGGCACCTGTGACCAGGACCAACTCTGCTCTTGAACTCCTGGCTTTGACCTTATCTGCTGAACCAGACCCTGAAACCCAACTCGGATTCTGATCCTTGGAATCCACCCTGACCTGGAACTTGACTACAAACTCTTCCCTATTCTCAGCCTCAGGGTTGACCCTGCTCTGACCTTTGATCCTAACTGCCTATGTCAGGATCCTGACAGGTTCCTGCCCCAAAGTTTTTACAGTCTAGGGCCCCAGTCCACAGTTGGATCTGTATAGGAGTTTGTCCATGCAAATCCAATAGCAGGATTGGAGTGCAAGAAGCAAAACTAGACTTGTTTTTTAATATTCCGTTTCACTCTTTGACTACCCATATTGCTGTAGTGTTTGAGGTACGAATGTTCCAGGTCAGGGGTGGCCAACCTGTGGCTCCAGAGCCACACGTGGGTCTTCAGAAGTTAACATGTGGCTCCTTGTATAGGCACCAACTCTGGGGATGGAACTACAGGCACCAACTTTCCAATGTGCCGGGGGGTGCTCACTGCTCAACCCCTGGCTCTGCCATAGGCCTTGCTCCCACTCCACCGCTTCCCGCCCCTCCACTGAGCCTGCCGTGCCCTCACTCCTCCCCCACCAGAGCATCCTGCACACCACAAAACAGCTGATTGGGAGGTGCAGAGAGGGACAGGGAGGTGCTGATTGGTGGGGCTGCTGGTGGGTGGGAGACACTGGGAGCAGGTGGGGGGAGCTGCTGTGGGGCATCTGATATATTACTGTGGGTCTTTGGCAATGTACACTGGTAAATTCTGGCTCCTTCTCAGGCTCAGGTTGGCCACCCCTGTTCCAAGTGAACACTTACATACAAACACCTGTTTGTAGTAATTTTATGTGATATGCTAAGATTAGATTTTGTAATATACATTTATTATTCAGTTTACAAGACCTACATTTTGGCCTAAGCTGCTACTTGGCTGTATCTGTGTAATATTACATGAATATAAATGGTCAGATTTTATGGGGATGATTCATCATTATTTTAAAATAGACCCTCCTGGGTCCTGAAGTTAGTCTAGATTATTTTAGCAAAAGAATGTCTTAGACATGTTTTTGACTAACTGCTGCAAAACTTAGTGAGAGAATACAGTGGGTAGGTGACATCTCCCTGCGGCTAGCTTCTTGTTTTTATTTGGGACCATTGTCCACTTTCATGTTTGGATATTGAACAGGTTACAGTAGTGCTAGGTGTAGGTCCTAAATTTATGATTTTGTAGCCATTGGATGGGGACTCAGGAGACCTGGGTTCAATTCCTGGCTCTGCCAATTGGCCTGCTATGGGACATTGAGCAAGTGATTTCCCCATGCCATGACTCAGTTTTCCCATCTGTAAAATGGGGATAATGACACTGACTCTTCTTTTTAGGGTACTTTTGAGATCTATGGATGAAGTGTGCTATATAGGAGTGTAGTGGGTTAGCGGTGGTCCCTCCCCCTCTGGATCAGTGGGAGGCCACTCCGCCTCACTATGTTGCAGGGCGTTGCTCATGGTTGGGGAATCAGCTGAGTCACTCTCGGCTTGTAGCTCTGGTGGGCAGGCCAGGTACAGTAGGGGTAGGCAAACTAAGGCCCACGGTCTGGATCCGACCTGTCAGGGCTTTGGATCCGGCCCACGGGATTGCCCCGCGTGGCGCTGTGGGCCCCGCATGGCTCTCAGAAGCGGCCAGCTCCACGTCCCTGCGGCCCCTGGGTGGGGGGGGCAGAGGGCTCTGTGCATTGCCCTTGCCTCCAGTCACCGCCTCCCACAGCTCCCATTGGCTGAGAACAGGGAACCGCAGCCAATGGGACTTCGGGGGAGGTACCTGGAGGTGTGGCAAGGGCAACGCACGCGGAGCCTTCTGCCCCGCCGTCCTGCAGGGGCTGCAGCGCTTCCTGGAACAGTGCGGGGCCGGGGACAGGGCAGGCGTGCAGGGAGCCTGCCCTGGCCCCGGTGCACACTGCTGCCACCCTGGAGCCACTTTAGGTAAGTGCACTGGAGCCCAAACCCCTCCTTCACCCCTGCCCTCAGCCCCCTCCTGCACTCCGCACCCCTCCTGCACCCCAACCCTTCCCTGAGCCCCCTCATACACCCTGCACCCCTCCTCTGCCCCAATCCCTTGCCCTGAGCCCCTTCCTGCACACAGCACCCCCTCCTACAGCCCTCCTGCACCCCAACCCCCTGCCCTGCATACAATTTCCCCACCCAGATGTGGCCCTCAGCCCAAAAAGTTTGCCCATCCCTGGAGTAGAGTGATCAGCAATCAGGGTCTCTAGCCCACATACAGGGCAGTGAAGGGTCAGTGGCTTGGATCTGTACTCGGAGGCAAGCGGCAAATAAACAGTTTGTAAGCCGAGTCCTTAGGGCTGGGCGGTACAGAGTCTGGGTCTCGGCCTGCACTCAGGGCCAAGCAGCAAACAAATAGTTCAGAGCCCAGACCCTTAGTCAGAGTGGGCCAACAAGTCCTCCAGGCTTAGGCCAGTGTAGAACACAGTCTAAGGGGCTCAGGGAAGAGTAGAGCCTAGTGTCCTCACTTGGCAGACTGTAGGCGGATGCAGGCCCTCTGGCCTACAGAGGGGGAGTACTTCCACCAGGGAGGATGAGGGCCCGCCCAACTCCAGCGCATCCCAGCCCAGGGCCCTAGCAGTGGCAGAGGGTCTGCCACTGGGTCAGCAGGGATCCTCCCACAACACACTGACCTGGTCACAGGCCATCTCTCAACAAGACAGTGTCTAATTCCCCTAGGCTACTTCCTCTCTCTCCCCTCAGGGTGTACCTGGGTCTGTACAGGAGCCTCTGCATCATCCAGATAGAAGGCCAGTGGCAGTCCCAGTAACTCCTCCTTGGCTTGGTCAATGTGTGGCTCCGGCAGTGTTGGCCAGTCCTCAGCGCTGCAGGGATCCATGGCAGTCTCCCAGTTCACGAGGAAGCATCTGGCTCCTTCAGCAGCTGCAGCCCAACTGAGCACACCCGCCTTTTGTACTTCCTGTTCCGCCCACTGACTTCCGGTGGGCGGGGTGAGCATGACCTGGCTCCACCCACCAGGGCTCTGCGAGGGGCCCCTCCCCCTCTGGGTCAGTGGCAGGCCACTCCTCACTACAAGAAGCTAGAGATTATTTTAGCATTCACGTTTTTTCCCTAGAAATGTCTTTCTTTACAGCATTTTATCTTAGGTGCCTAGCATTAAAGTGTGTGAGAGTGAGAGAGAGAGCAACTCTGACTCTTACAAAGCTGAAAGTACTGGAAAATGCTGATTTAAAAACCTCCAAAGCAGACATTTGGAAAAATATTCTGTGTAATCTCCATTTCTTTATCAATTCTGAACAGAGGGGCCTGTGCTCACATTTGCTGCACAGCACAGAGTGGATTTAAATCTGACAGTAGTATTCAAATAGGTTTGAAAATCATGGAAGGAAGGAAGCAGAGCCACCCCTCCCTCTGTGTCTGAGCCAATGGAAGTCATTTAACACGAGCAGGGTGAAACTGGAACTGTATGAGAGCATTGGGGTGGCGGAGGGCTTTCAATCTGGAAGAGGGAGTGCAGCTCTCTGCAGAACATCTTTTGGCTGTCTGAAGCTTGTCTGGCAGTTCCACTATCTCAATGGGTGTCTGATGCTATCTATCATGCTTCTCATGAGGTTATGACAGCAGTTTCTCCTGTCCTTTAGTAGCGTAGGTACGTTTGCTGGCACTGCATTTCCCAGTTCACCACACCATCATCCCCAGATGCAGATCTTGCAAAACTCTGCTGTCTCCATATGTGCTGTTGCTCCATGCCATCCATTTGCCCTGCTCACATGGGAATTTTAGACCATGCCATGCAGCTTCCAGCAACTTGTGATGGGCAAATGTCAGAGAGGATGGGACCACCTCTTCATATCCATATTTGTAAGGTTGCTGCTCTTTCTCGTCAATGCTTATTTATGGCCCAAGGAAAATATCACTGCCACTGTTCACATCTTCTGCTTATTAATATTTGGTCCTGTACTGGTTATAATGGTAAGTCTGTGACATCACATTTATTTCCATGACAACCAGCTGTGATGTTGTAAACAAAGGATTATAGTCTTGCTGTGGGATCAAGCAGAAGGAGAACTGGGATTACAAGGGAAGAAAGTGTCTACTCAAACACTCACATGATATATTTGCAAAGGGAATATAGAAAAGGTATAGCCAAATACATTTCTCTACCTAAATGTTCTCATTTTTCAAGTTTGCTCTAGTGCCTCTTTGAGGGGAGGTCATCCACAACAGCAACAATTAAGCTTTTTAGCCTCGTATAAGGAATTATCTCAAACATCTAAACTTGAATTGGCCAAACGTCTGCATATCAACAAAGGCAGCTGTCCTTCATGATGTTAGATAAGCCCGCACTTCTTTTGGTGAGCCCTTAGCAGAAGTCAGCAAGAATGCAAAAACTGACAATAAACTCATAAAACATGTCAGCACATCTTTTATTTATGAGCACATAGTGCCTCCTTGTGGACAAAATGTCTTACTGCTAAATGAAATCTGCTTAGTATAAATGTTGTTTTCCCTTTCTTTCTTTCTTTCTTTCTTTCTTTCTTTCTTTCTTTCTTTCTTTCTTTCTCTTAGACAAAATGGCTAAAAGGCCAAGCAGTGGCAAGCACATCGAGATGCACCAAGAGGTCTCTCAAACTTTACAACTTCATATTAATAAAATTACTGTTTTGAAGTATATTTAATATGCATTTTAAAGCTCATGCATAGCATCTGATTTTTCAGAGGTGCTGAGCATCTCATTTCCTGTTTTGTTCTGGAAGACAGACTGTATCTTATTCCTCAGAAGTTGTTGTAGAAATAGCTCTTCAGGCACATTCTCCTTTTTGTTTTTCTTCTTCCCAATAAAATTTGTTTTAAATCTAAAATTAAGGCAAAACATACCTAAATGCAAACAGATGCCAGACACACCTCATTTTTAGGCTTATGAATGTGGTGCTGGGTAGATGGGGCAATGCGTAATGTTGTTTGAGGGAGACTTTTTGCTCTTCTGTTTAAAAGTTGTGCAGAGTAGGGTATGTGCCTCCTGAGACTTTAAAAATCAGTTTTATTTTACAAATTAAGGCGCCAGTCCTGCAACGTGTTGTTCACAGCTGGGACACAGACTGATTGTCCACCCATACAGAGTCAATCACAGGTTCAAGTCCCTTCCCCCCACCTAAAAATAAATAAAATTGTAAAATGAGTTAACTCCAAAGAGGGTATACAATGCAGTAGTGAAAGTTGGGTATTCTAGCAATGCTACTAAATTGAGTACTAATGACCAACTGATAATGAGGAAGCTTGGCTGTCAACACAGGTATGTGTCATTGTGAATACTGACATAAAGAGCCTGTGGAACATAGAGCAGCTTATGTTAAAGTGGGGGGAGGAATGATTACATTCTTACCATTTCATGATTGTGTTCGGCTGATGTACACATTTTGGTAAATTTGCTTAGTGGCTATAACAGCGGGATATGTCCTCTTCTAAGGATTTTGAATGTTTTTAAAACTAAACTGCAAATGTGTTTATTGCTGTGATGAGGCTTCCATTTGAAACTGATTCCTGAACTTGCAGCTTCTTTCAGACTGCTAGTATCAGTCCAAGTGTGGTGGAGTTCAGTCTAGTGAAGGCCTCTTCCTGTCATAAATAAGATTACTTTCATTTAACTTATGGAGTGTGTTATTCCTCGGAGTAATGAATTTCCTCTGTGCCTTTGAGCACATAAACATGGTTTTCATTAGGTTTCTCTAAAAAAAAAAAAAAAAAAAAAAAAGTCTGAGTAAAATTAATAAGATGACAATTAACTCCATAAATGCAGATGTGTTTTAACTGTATAACTGAAATAGACTCATGATCTATTCTGGGAAAGGACTGCTTCATCTCTGAAAACTAAAATCTAAATAAAATTAAATAATTCTACAGGAGAAATTGGATTCTGCTTCATGAGAGTTAGAAAAATAGGTGGAAAATCTGAAAATCTTTTTAAAAATTAGTTTCTTAGAAAAAAGAATAAAAGGAACTTCAGATTAAATGTAGACCAGACAAATAGCCCCAGGCTTTCTACTTAATATGTAACACATGTGATAATACTAGATTCTAACCATATATTTAGACTTAGAATTGCAACTAACAGTTTCAATATTGCTTCTTTCTTCACCGGATATTTCTTTGCAATTTTATAATGAGGAATAGTGACAATTGCTAATATTTCACTGATAGACATATCCCTTGATAGTTAGACTCTGCAATTCATAAAGACTTCATGTACAGTTTGTATTTGTGGCTTGAAATCTCTGTCAAGTGGTGAATCACTACAGCATCATTGTGGTTTTCTTGTAGCTAACAGCATTTCAATTTTTTTTAAATTGCCATGCATGAATGCGTGAGAAGGTTTTGTAACATTGACCTTTAGCTGCTGCAATTTTTCCACTTCTCCAGTCAGATGAAAGTGGCAGAAGTCCATAAAGCCAATGTTAAAATACACAATGTATGATCTTTTTGTGTACATATATATTTTGTTAAAGACAACTGAGTTCACTTTCACAAAATGCAAATGTATGTAGCTAGATAGCTATTCAAAAAACCAAGTAGGTTGGAACACTTACCAAATTAAGATGCTAAAACTTTACCAGATACTGAGAGCTGAAAGCAATATTACAGTAAATTAGACTATTCACATATTGTCATTCTTGAATATGTACTTGTAGTCTAAACCATTCTAAACTTTTTTTAGTTCTAGACAATCAAACTTATGAAGACTTTGTACATAGTTTCCAAATGTGCCCTTCTTTAGGCAAATCTAATGCAAACAACAGAAAGGAATCACAAAAGAATTGGTGCTTTTAATACTGACAGAAAAGAATAGCCTACAAAGATATTCTGCTTGCATGCAGAAATTGAAATGTCATCTTCATACCAAATTGATGCTTTCAAAATAAATCTTTCGCTTTTCTGATTGCTCCCTTTATTAGTTAATCCCCAGGAATTCAGTCAGGAAAACTCTGCCAGATCTACCTGAGAGACAGTTTTAGTCTGATGCTGACCTTATAAATATTGTTCCTTGTTACAATCTAAGTATTGCATTGCCTTTGGTGTAAAAGTGCAGATGGTTTCTATTAAAAATTATAAAGCTAAAGTTGTTTAAGGAGCCAGTCTCAGTTATGGGTGAAAGTTGCTGGTTGAAACCTTGACAACAGAGGAAAAGAAACCTTAAATACCATTCCCTTAGCTTTTGGGCAGGAAATTGTTTTTGGCTTATTTTTGTTGTGAAGATAGAAAGGACTACGCTTTAAAAATTCTCTATAGTTGTTTAATATTTGCTCAGTAGTGTACTGTTCCCCAGTCTAACCCCTCTAGACTGTAAATTCTGTCCACTATGTCACTGTTTTGATTGGAAGCAGAGTTGCACCATCACAGATCTCTAGGGAGGGCAAACTTCTGCAGCTGCAGAAAGCTGGAACTATTTTCTGGTATTATTAAAGGAACCTGAGGATTTTTTATGTAAAGATGTAGTGAAATTCATAAAGTGCACAGAGATTTAGTATGAAGGTTTTATTACAAGCAAGGCCCATAACAATACTGCTCTGGTAATAGAAACTGAATTGTTCTAATTGTCAAAACAGCAAACATGTAAAATTATAGCCCATCTCTCCTCCCCTTTCCTCTATCTTGGGAGAAATGAAATGCAAAAAGTCACAAATTATTTCAAAATGTTAAAAATTCGGCCAGACTTCTGGTGCTGTAGTAAAATGTGTTCCTGTTGAATTACTGCATGGGTGTTTTCGTCAACACATACTCTGGAAATCTTGAGGTATAGTTTTGTTTTCCTGAAGGTATTTATGTGTATTGCTTTGATATCTGAAATGCAGTTATTAGACGTAGAACCAAAAGGATAAAATATTGACTTCACTAGAACAGGAATGTAAAGACCTGAGTTCAGAGATCCTGGAACCATGGCTGGCTCCAGCGTTTTTGCCGCTCCAAGCGGCAGGGGGAGATAAAAAAAAAAAAAGCCACGATTGGCGGCACTTCGTCGGCAGGTCCTTCCCTCCAAGAGGGAGTGAGGGACCTGCCGCTGAAGAGCCGGACGTGCCACCCCTTTCCGTTGGACACCCCAAGTACCTGTTTGATGCGCTGGTGCCTGGAGCCGGCCCTGGCTAGAAAAATTTGTATAATGGGGGTGCTGAGGTAAATGGTAAACCCTGTATATAATGGAAACCACTTCAAGCCAGGGGGTGCAGCAGCACTTCCAGCACCCCTAATTCCAGCAGCTATGCTTGAGTTCACTTAATATATTTGCCTATTAAACATTGTCTAGAGATAGATGATAGTTTTCCAAAAGAATGGTCTTTTAAGGATGTTCTAACCTCATTCTTGTGGTTAGATATAACGGACTGTTCAGAGAAATTCATCCATGACACATGTAACTCTGCTGTCTGAATAGACAGATCTCTTGGTGGACTTATTACAGTATTTATTCTCATCTGCTTTAATAATGTTTTAGAGCTTGATTAATTAAAGTAGTAAATCATGCTGGGATTTTGCTGTCAACAAACCTGGGTATATGGTGTACTCAATTTAAAACAAGGGAGAGTGGAATGGTAGTATGTATATTGGCACATGGCTTATACAAGCACGTAGAATAGTTATGTATTGTAATGAAATACACACAAGTTAAAAATCATTCCTGTTTCGTTGCCAGAGGGTCTGATCGTGTTTAAACATTTAAAACGAGCCTTTATATTTAGTGAAACAGCATCAGCTTTTACTACTTCCCCTAACAATAGTATATCTAATGGGCATGATGTCATATCAACAGCTAGATCTCCCAGCACCATTTCTTTTTCTTCAAATGTAACTATTTACTCTTCTGTATGACTTCAACCTCAGAACCTACCTATGTGTATCTTTTCCCTTTCCTTCTACTGTTACAAACTGTCTAAGAAAGTGTATCAGACTGGTTACAGTCATAGAATCATAGAAATGTAGGGCTGGAAGGGATCTCAAGAAGTCATCAAGTCCAGCCCACTGCATTGAGGCAGGACCAAATAAACCTAGACCATCCCTGACAGGTGTTTATCCAACCTGCTCTTAAAAGCCTCTAGTGATGGGATTCCACAGACTCTCGTGGAAGCCTATTCCAGATCTTAACAACCCATATAATTAGAAAGTTTTTCCTAATATCTAACCTGAATTGTGCTTGCTACAAGTCCATCATTTCTTTTCCTACCATCAGTGACATGGAGAACAACTGATCACCATCCTCTTTCTAATAGTCCTTAACATATTTGAAGATTGTTATCAGATCCCCCTTCCGTCTTCTTTTCTCAAGATTAAACATGCCCAGTTTTTTAAACCTTTCCTCATAGGTCAGGTTTTCTAAACCTTTGATCATTTTTTGTTGCTCTCCTCGGAACTCTCTTCCAATTTATCAAGGTCATTTTGAATTCTCATCCTGTCCCCCAAAGTGCTAGCAACCCCTCCCAGCTTGATGTCATCTGCAAATTTTATAAGTATACTTTGCACTCCATTATCCAAGTCATTAATAAAAATATTGAATGGTACTAGACCCAGGACTGACCTCTGTGGGACCTCACTAGATATGCCCTGCCAGTTTGACAGTGAACTATAAATAAGTACTCTTTGAATACAACCAGTTATGCAATACAGTAACTTCATCTAAACCACATTTCCCAAGTTTGTTTATGAGAGGTGACTGTGGCAAAAGCCTTATTAAAATCAAGATATAGCATGTCTACAGTTTCCCTACATCCACTAGGCCAATAACCTGGTCAGAGAGGGAAAATAGGTTGGTTTGGCATGATTTGTTCTTGACAAATCCATGCTGGCTGTTCTTTGCAATTCTGTTATCCTCTAGGTACTTACAAATTTATTGTTTATTTGTTCCAGTATCTTTACAGGTATTGAAAATAGGCTGGTTGGTCTGTAATTCCCTGGGTCCTCTTTGGCAGGACTAAGTATTATCAAGACCATCCCTGATAGGTGTTTGGATAACCTACTCTTAAAAATCTCCAATGGTGGAGATTCCTCAACCTCCGTAGGCAATTTATTCCAGGCTACCCTGACGGTTAGGAAGTTTTTCAAGTTTTTCATTATCTTCTAAGTGTTTGCAAATTGATTGCTTAATTATTTGCTCCATTATCTTTCCAGAATCATAGAAGATTAGGGTTGGAAGAGACCTCAGGAGGTCATCTAGTCCAATCCCCTGCTCAAAGCAGGACCAACCCCAACTAAATCATCCCAGCCAGGGCTTTGTCAAGCCGGCCCTTAAAAACCTCAAAGGATGAAGATTCCACCACTTCCCCAGGTAACCCATTCCAGTGCTTCACCATCCTCCTAGTGAAATAGTTTTTCCTAATATCCAACCTAGGTAATGGTTGCTCCTAATGTATATGGATAGAACCCTGCGCGGATATAAAATTTGTATCTGCATCCAATCCACAAACATGGTCTACGGATATCCACAGATATAAAGCAGATATCTGCAGATTTTCAGGGCTCTATATATGGAGCAATAAGTGACTGTGGTATTGATAATAATAAAAAGCCCACCACATTATTCCTAACCCTTTCCACAAAGGAGTAAAAGATTGTTTGGTAAACACCTCTCTAATATTAATGCTTAACACATAGAATCTGATTCTCATTTACACTAAGGCCTCTTTACACTGTTCTGGGTAGTATAAAGGCGTGTTGGTGTAAAGAGAGTTAGGCCTGTAATATTTTCATCTTCAAGGTGTAGTACAAACATTAGGTACTTTATGCTCATAACACTTCTGTGAGGCAGACAAATACTATCTTCATTTTACAGATGGAGACGTTGACAGAGAGGTTAATTGACTTGCCTAAGGCCACACACAGCAAATTAATAGCACAACACAGCTGGGATTAGAGCTCAGGAATGGATTTCTTGCTGTCTTGTGGCCAATTCACTACATCATAGGATCCACTGGATGAAAAACATACATGCCCTACTCTGATTATACATGCACCTACTCTGATTACAGAGTGTGCCATGGGGATTGTGGGAATAAATCCACCCCTCCAGGTTGTATGCTGGCCATGAGGCTGCAACATAGCCTGTCAGAGTCACTATTCCAGCATAAGGTCCATAATGCTGGCACAGATTCCAGGGTTCTCCCCCAGTCCATCTCAAACAGCCTTTCCTATGCTGTCCTATATTACTCTGGTGTGGAATCCCCATCTGCAGTGTGCATACGGTCATTCTCCTACTTGTGCAGTCTCACGGCAACCCTTAGTTAAGGCAGTGGACCTTAGTCCTTCTGTGCTTGAGTGAATTTTAACCAGAAGAAAAGTCTCTATTAAAACCCTGTTGACAAATGCAGTGTCATTTGCTATTATTTAAAAGATGTTTGTTTTTATAGGGTAGCAATGTAAATGTTGAATAAAAATGCCCAGAATTCAACTCATGGTTGCTATATTGTACAACCTCTAAACACGTTTGTTTTGAAAATATTATTTTCTCCCACCGTTGCTCTCCAATGCTGGAGCCCACCAGTGTTGTTCCTGAAAATTTCCCAAGCAGCCAAAGTTAAATTGCAAACTCTGATCCCCATATGGTAGTACATCCCTCTGTTTCTCTGTTTTGAACATGCAATTGTGTTTTGCCTGTTTGGGTATTGCAACTGCATCTCTTATTTTATTGGAATGTGTTATGAAATGTCAGGAACCACTAGCATCCCTAGAGTGTCAGTAACACTTATATTTAGTAAGGTTTGCATGCTATTTCACTATTCAGTTAGTAAAATGTTTTAGCATTTTTCCTGCAAACTTTACTATGTTATGGTAGTCCAATAACATCACGAGCAAAACTACTTAAAGAAGCCATTGGGACTCAAAGACATCATTGTTGTTTATTTAATTGCCTTGTAAACCATCTTGAGAAATATCTAGTAGGAGAAGGCTGAGAAACATATGCTGTAGTTTTCGTTACATTAGAGCCATTTTAATTCTTCCAGAGGCTGCTCTAACATTATGTGCATCTTGCATATTGTATTTATTCATTTATTTACCTGTTTCATGAAAAAAAGAATATATTTAAGTTGCACTTCCTTCTCAGCACTACTTCCTGTTGTTTTTGTGTTTAACCATTTCTAAGGCTGTCACCCCCCCAGTGTAATTGTCAAGTTGCCTAAGATGTATATGAATTTTGTAAAGTCAGAATGGCAGTCCTCTCTAACTTGTGTGAAAGATTAATGTAACTGACCTATATTACATGGGAATCTGAGAAGTGTGCTATTTAGGATAATGCATGTCAGTTAGTATTATATAAGTTGAGTTGCTTTTCACTTTTATAAGTATATTTTCTTTCATGCCAAACTTTCAATCACAAGGGCTTTATTTACAAGAGGGAGATTGAACACTGTCTTGTTTTGGAGTTCTGAGTCAGACTCATAGTCTCCTATAGTCATTTCATCATTTACCAAGTGCCATATGCAAGTCCTGAGCATGTGCGTTGTCGCTGAATTTCATTCTGTGGCTAAAAACTAAATGTCTAAGTATGGCTTCTCTTTATAGAACACTGTAACTATCCAATTCTCTAATTAAAAGGGAACCAAAGTATTCATTTGGAAGTCCAGGATAATACTTAAGAATCAATCATGATTATTTTTGACTTGTTGAACTATGTATTTACTATAATAAATAGGATCCCCCTTCCTCTTGTTTACTTTCTTCTGATGAGAAACTTCTTAAAGATTTGAAAAATATTGCTAGATTTACCCATTTATCTTATATCACATTCCGATCCAGTATAATAAACAAATTAACATAGTGCCAGTATCCTGGTGAGTTTTTCCCTCTGAAGCTAGACTAATGGTACTTCTAATTCTAATATACTAGAGAATTATCTTTTCCTAACTTATGTTACCTTCTTTAATTTTTCCATTTTTATTCCCAAAGGAATTAGTAACAAACTCCCTTTGAGAAAAAATATACCAGTGAAGAAGAGTACTTTTTATGATTAAGGGCCTTCTGTTCACACACTTCCTGCCCAAACTATACAATCCATAGACTCTGGAGATAGACAGAAGAGGGCTAGAAGATAAATTAAGACCCCTCAGGCTTGTCAACTTATTAAAGAAGTATTGTTTGGAAATGTCTTAAGGGGAATACATTTTGGCCCTGATCCAGCTACCACAGAAGTGAATGGCAAAACTCCCATTGATTTCAGTAGGAACAAGATCAGATCCCTTATCTAATGGACACAAGTGTATGAAAAGACAGTGTGAAAGATAAGGTGGGTGAGGTAATATCTTTTACTGGACCAACTTCTGTTGGTGAGAGAGACAAGCTTTTGAGCTACATTCTTAGCTCAAAAGTTTCTCTTTCACCAAAGAAGTTGGTCGAGTAAATATATTACCTCAGCCACCTTGTCTCTCTAATATCCTGGGACTGACATGGCTACAGCAACACTGCATACAATAGTGTGAAAGGCAGGCAACCAGGCAAATCAGGAAGGAGCAGGGCAGGTGCTTCCACTATGCAACCCTAGGCAGTCGCCTAGGGTGGCAGGATGTGGGGGGCGGCATTTTGTCACCCTCTGCAGAATTTCTGTGGTGAGGGGCTTCTTCCGCTCCAGGTCTTTGGTGGAAATTCGGCGGCAGGTCCTTCACTTGCTCCGGGACCACCGCCGAAGTGCCCCGAAGACCCAGAGCAGAAGGACCTCTGCCGCCGAGAACACAGCTTCAGAGGAGGAGCTGCCAACGATTACTGTGGAGGAGTGCTGCCGCCTAGGGCGGGAAAAACCCTGGTGCCACTCCTGGGAAGGAGATCTGGTTATAGATTCCTTACTTTGTAGAGATGAAGCGTTCATGAAGAAACATAAGTGAACTCTTTGGGGTAGGGGCATTTCATCCTATGTGGCTATATCAGGGGTAGGCAACCTATGGCACGTGTACCAAAGGCGGCACGCGAGCTGATTTTCAGTGGCACTCACACTGCCCAGGTCCTGGCCACCGGTCCGGGGGGCTCTGCATTTTAATTTAATTTTAAATGAAGCTTCTTAAACATTTTAAAAACCTTATTTACTTTACAAACACAATAGTTTAGTTATATATTATAGACTTATAGAAATGTTAAAATGTGTTACTGGCACGCAAAACCTTAAATCAGAGTGAATAAATGAAGATGCGGCACACCACTTCTGAAAGGTTGCCAACCCCTGGTCTATATAGTGCCTAGCACAATGGGTCTGCAAAACTTGATTGGGATCTTTAGGCAAATAATAGGAACAACAGATGGTGTGAACTCTGCTCCTGACAGTAATTTTGTTGTCCCCTTCCGACAACTGTAAATTAACTAATGAACAAGATATGAACTTTGACCTTGTAAAGCAGTATTTCCCAAATTGGGGGCAGGGCCCCCTTGGGGAACCATAGCTTCATGTCAAGGGGCAGATAGAATATGGGCAGAGTAAAGAAACTATATGGGCAGAGAAAGCTAAGAGATCTTGGATCTATCGTGTGCTCACTGCATCTTTGGGAGTGCATCTGCAGACAACTCCTTGAAAGACACTTGCCTTTCCTCCCTGTTCCTGCTGCCACCCTTATGTCGTTGTCTGGGGGCGCACTGCACATGTACGGGTCAGACAGAAGCCAGACAGCCCACGTTTCTCTTTTGTGCTCCCTTGGCGTTCAGCTGAGCTGAAAGGACACTTGCAGTTCAGTTCCACGGGCCACCACTGGGTGCTCTTGGTTCTAATTTGGATGAGGCCGCTGGTGAAATGAGCTTCCTGGCTGCAGTCTTGTCCCTAGTGTTTCTTATTCAGCATGGAACAGAGAGGTTCTGCAGAAATGCCTCCCTACA
Source organism: Trachemys scripta elegans (assembly GCF_013100865.1). Lineage (NCBI taxonomy): Eukaryota > Metazoa > Chordata > Testudines > Emydidae > Trachemys > Trachemys scripta. The sequence continues at coordinate 89,569,046 of NC_048302.1, forward strand.
GAGTGGGAGCTGACAGCAGGGAGAGAGCAAAAACCAAGGAAGAGCAAAAATAGTAAAAGCAAAACGTAAAGATAAATAAAGTAGAAAACAGAGAGAGTGGGAGAGAAAATCCAAAAGGAAAAAAAGAGAGATGGTGGCAAGCATGCCAGGGCCTGGAATGAAGGGAGAAAAGAGAGAGAAATTAGCATCTGTTAATCCATGTCAAGTGAGGCACTGGCAAAACACTTTTTTGGTGGGGTTAAAGGGGAGAGTTAATATCTGTTATGGCAATGTCGCACCTGGTGAACAGGTCTGAGGTTCACAGGCTAAGCTGTCACAGCGCAAGGATTTAAAAGGTCTGGTGCTTGGTGATCCTAAGCTGTAGCCAACAACAGCTATGCTTTTCCTTACTAGTGGTCATATGGTTCATTTTATGGAGTGCAATTGAATAGCTGCAGGTTTACCACTCGCAGAGGAAAGAGATCATCTTACTTACTGTAAAAGTCTTGAAGGTTTCTTTTCTTGCAAGTACAAAAAGTACACTGAGGGCATGATGCCACGAAGCCTTGCAGAGAGCACAGTGGGGAGTGCAAGGTAGTTGTACTCCAGCGCACGTGTGAGTGGAGGCTAGGCCTGGGTGTAAGTGAAGTTCAACACTGAGTGTAGTCCTCCTCATTGAGCAGAAACAACTCTTTATAAATCCCATAATTTTTAAGCCACTCATGTTTTCTGGAGTCTGACTCATGACTTTTGAATGGTTGGGGTTGCCAATACTCTACGTGCAACACTCCATAACTGTCTTAAGCAAACTCAAGCCCTTAACACTACTTGTCTATATACAGATCGAATGCAGAGAAACCAATAATTAAGTGAAGGGTTTCTAGTCAGTGACTGCTTGTTTCAACATAAAAAATTGAAGGTTTAGGAAAGATTCATCCTTTTTATCACAGGCAGGAATAAGCCCTTACTCTGAATAATTTTTCATTATGCTAAATAATGCCTAAGAGATTTTTGAGGCCACCTGAAAGATTAATATTGAGTTTCATGTTTATTTTAAAATAGAATAGAAATGTTACAGGAGCTAACAACCTACCATGCTCCCTTCAAAGCTGTTATATCATCTGACTCAATTTTTAGAGTCTAGTAAATACTGGTTTGCTCTCTGTTAAGGGGACACAGAATAAGACAAATTCACAAAAATGTGGTTTACCTGCCTCTCAAGCTTTTTCAGTTGAGTTTTCTCCTGTTCTCTCTGTAATTCTTATGCAATTATTTACTCCTTTTTCTTATCCTCATCTGGGTTTTCTTGTATCGATAGCTATTATATAGGCCTTATTCTGATTCATCTTATGAACTACGTTAGAAGCAAAAGAAGAGCCAGTTATCCTGAAATGAATCATAGAATTGTAGGACTGGAGGGGTCTTCGAGAGGTCATCTAGTCCAGTCCCCTGCACTGATGGCAGGACCACCCTGACAGGTGTTTGTCCAACCTACTCTTAAAAATCTCCAATGATGGAGATTCCACAGGGCAGCCAACTCAAGTGAAAAGTACCACCACACTGGAGATGAGGGGTTTTTGTGTGGATGGAACTCGCATTAGAGGTAGCACTTGAGTTATAACTCAAGGTAACTGTATGGTGAAGACAAGCCCTTTGGGAGCTGTGGGTGCTCATCGCCTCTGAAAATCAGATCACTCACTCCAGGGTTATAATATGGATTTAAGTGCCCAATTTTTGATACTCACTTTTGAAAAATTAGGCTACCATTGCTGGTGCCACACGAACTGTGTTCTGTTAAGAAGGTAGCCTTCAGGAGAAAGGGGAGTTTGACCAGTTTATTTCAATCTTCTAGAAGACCTTTCAGTGTAAGCTTCAGAGAAAATTGTTTGGGCTTCCTCTTTGCATCTGTGTCAACTATTAATGTGCCAAGCTTTGTGATGCTTTTGGAAAGAAGGGAAGCATCCCAGAGCCTGTGTCCTATTGTACCTTATTCCTACACGGAGGGACAGCCAGTTGTACATGGAAATGGAAGTGATATTGGGAAGATAGCGGAGGGTTTGGGAGTCATATTTGGACTGCTACCTTCAGGGCCGGCTCTGGCTTTTTTGCCGCCCCAGGCAAAAATCCTCCTGCCGCCCCCGGCACCCTGGAGGGGAGCGCAGCAGGAGAGGGCGGTGAGCGCAGCTGCGGCCCCGCTCTCCCCAGCTGGCCAGAGCACTGGGGGAGGGCAGTGAGCCCGGCCATGGCCCCGCTCTCCCCGGCGGCCAGAGCGCCGGGGGGAGGGCGGCGAGCCCGCCGCGGCTCCGCTCTCCCCGGCAGCCAGAGCGCCGGGGGGAGGGCGGCGAGCCTGCCGCGGCTCTGCTCTCCCTGGCCGGCTGGAGCACCGGGAGGAGGGCGGAGAGCCCGGCCGCGGCCCCGCTCTTCCCAGCCGGCCGGAACGCCAGGGGAGGGCAGCGAGCCCGCCGTGGCCCCGCTCTTCCCAGCCGGCCGGAGCACCGGGGGAGGCCGGCCCCGCTCTCTCTGACTGGCCAGAGCGCCGGGGGAAGGGTGGCGAGCCCGGCCGCGGCCCTGCTCTCCCCGGCCGGCCGGAGCACCGGGGGAGGGCAGAGAGCCCGGCCGTGGCCCCGTTCTCCCCAGCCGGCCGGAGCGCCGGGGGAGGCCGGCCCCGCTCTCTCCAAGCGGCCGGAGCGCTGGGAGGAGGGCAGAGAGCCTGGCCGTGGCCCCGCTCTTCCCGGCCGGCCAGAGCACCGGGGGGGAGGGTGGCGAGCCCGGCTGCGGCCCCGCTCTCCCCGACCGGCCGGAGCACCGGGAGGAGGGTGGAGAGCCTGGCCGTGGCCCCGCTCTCCCCGGCCGGCCGGAGTGCCGGGGGGAGGGCGGTGAGCCCGCCGCGGCTCTGCTCTCCCCGGTCGGCCGGAGTGCTGGGGGAGGCCAGCCCCACTCTCTCCAACCGGCTGGAGCGCCGGGAGGAGGGCGGAGAGCCCGTCCGGGGCCCCGCTCTCCCCGACCAGCTGGAGCACTGGGAGGAGGGCGGAGAGCCTGGCCGGGGCCCCACTCTCCCCGACCAGCCGGGGCGCCGGGAGGAGGGCGGAGAGCCCGGCCGCGGCCCCACTCTCCCTGGGTGAGCGCCGCCCCCCTCCAGGTGCCGCCCCAAGGACATGCTTGGAGGGCTGGTGCCTGGAGCCGGCCCTGGCTACCTTCCTTCAGAGCCCAAAGGGTCCCAGATGCAGGGCAGGTGGGAGCTCTTCTCACACCATGGCACTAAGGGACCACCAGGGGGCATCTGTTTGACACAAAGCTATGGAAATTCAAAGCCTAGTCTTCTCAGAGGAAAATTAATGTCTTGTTTTTGCAGGTTTTTAATTCGTGTTTATTTTTTAAAATATTTGGGTCATATCATCTGTCTGAAAAATCATGAAACTCTCCAAATGAGACTTTGGAAAGGGAATCTTTAGCTTTAGTTTTTGTTGTTCTCTAGCATTGGCACAGCATCTTGTTTCTTCCATCTACAAGGAAGGATTTTTTCCTGGGGATGAGTAACAAATGCAGACAGCCTAATTTGTTCTTGGCAAGCCCCAGAATCTGCATTGCTGTGAGGGTAAGAAATGTAATAATTCATAGATCTCCTCTTGCTGAGCTGGCCTCAATTAATCAGAGTCTGTCTTTTTCTGCTATTTTTTTCCCTTTTGGGTGGCTAACAAGTTCCCTGAAAATGAGCATGAAACATGCCGTGCTGGTAAAAACCATGTAAAAACCATGGTGCAGTTATGTATATCAGGACAACTTGAGAGAACAAATGTAATAAATTGTTTCTAATACTTACTGACCGTGGATGGAAGTGAATCATGGTAGGAAGTTCTAGCAAAAGTTTTTTATTTTCTCCAGCCCATTGGCTGATGCAGGGTGAAAGGTGAATGTTGCACTGTCCACGCTAGTAGAGACTATATTTCACACTGCTCCCTCCCCTGTGGGGGAATATGTTTGGTGTTAAAATAAACCTGAAACATACTCTTTCCCCCCTTAAAACTCTATAATTAAGTAATTAAAATAAGGCTGCTAGTGTTAAATATGAGTGACCTCAGTGATGTGTCATGTTCGGAGTGAAAACAGAAAAAAGCCAGAATGAAATGAGACTGAAATTAGCAAATTGGGTACATCTAATGTCATGTCAGAGACAGCCTGTTCTTGTGGTTAAAGTAAGGGTCTGACAGCCAAGAGATCTGGGTTCTTTTCTCAGTGCTGCTGTTGACTCATCATACAAGTCACTTAAACCCTCTGTGCCTCAGTTTACCCAATCTGTATAACATAAATAATAGCCTCGTGTAAGAGCTGTGAGGTTAAATTCCCTAATTAATGTTTTAATGCACTCTGAAATCCTTGGATGGAAATTGCTATAGATATTCAAGTTATTAATATTATTTTATTAAATAACTCTAGACTGTTAAAATTTCATAATGTACATTTTAAAAATTCAATTTTAAAATGGATTTTGACCAGGCCATGGTAAAGTATATAGCCGACCTAAGACCCAGGTTTAAACTTTCTAGCTACTACCACCTTGGTGCTGGAGTTAGTCAAAAAACAATTGCAAAAAAATGTAGAATAGCAAAAATGTATTTTTGTTCCCACTGTGTTCTCAGAAGTGGCTGAACTATTTTTGGTCCTATATTCCAAAAACATTGACCCTTTGAGAAGAAATTAATTGTGGAACATTTCAGGCCTAACCATTTTCAGGCCAGTCAACATTTAACAGTTATGGGGAACTGGAAAAGGGCCTTTAGAATGGAAGCAGGCAGCCTTAACTGTAGCTGTTACTGCCTGCTGCAGCTACGTTGAAGTGGAACATTAAAGTAAAGAGCCACCATAAAGTAGAACCCCATTTTCCTTGCATTCAGAGTTTGATGTGTTCAGAAGGCTCGACAAAATTCAGATTGGGTGTAAGTGGGTGCCACATCATTCACTTCTGGAGGAGTTCCACCCACATACAGTATGTCTTAAATTGGTCTCCAATTTTGGTAATTTAATCTCATGGGTGGACCCAGAAGCCACATAGACCCTCTATGAAGTCAACTGGTTCCAAGTCCACCCAAATTAGCCAGATCGGGGTCTTGGTCAGTTTTCTATAGATTTTGTAAATAAATATTTAGTTGTAAAGAAGTTAGAGCAAATAATATTTAAATAAAATAATTTCCACTGTTATAATGTATGTCGAGTGAGTCTACACCTCACCAGCACCTCTCTGTTAAGACCAGTAATGGCACAACTCTTTTGAACTAAACTGCATTTTTAAATCAAATTGCCAGCATAAAATTTTAAAGCATCAGGTTATATAAAATTAAATAAGGAGGCTTAAATTTTTTATACAATAACAGGTCATTTCTTATATTAATATTTCCCCTGCATTTCATACATATGTGTCTGTGTATTTGAGTTGTGAACATTTGTTTCTTTAAGGTCAGTTGATATGAAAACTGTACATCCATGAACCACGGAGCAACCCAGATTTTCAAGGAAGTCTCTCACATTTTGTCCCATGTCCAGCACTCTGATTTAAAAGATTATAAATGACCATCTTAAATGCTGCTGCTGCATTTAACTACTGTACTTGTGACATGTCCAAGGACTTTCCATGGTACTTTACTGAATGCTAAATTGTTGGATCAGCAATGAGGAAACGGGGGCAGGAAAAGGAGAGAGAGGCTGAGAAATAGAGAATAAAAGAAAGGGGGAGAGATTAAGTGAGATGGGGAGTAAGGATGAAAATGAAGACATGAGGACACAGAGGAAGACTAGCGAGGGAAACATTGAAGAAAATATTGGGGCAGGAGGAAGAAAACAAAATGCAAAAAAAGGGTGGGGGTCGAGGAAAAGAGGGAGGGAGGAAAGAGATTGAGGGAGAGATAAGGAAAGAGGGAACAGTTGTTTAACGTTATGGAAAACTTAAGTCATAGCAGATTACTGACCAGCATTGAGGAAAAGCTACTGCAAGGTACACTGGAGAGGAGTAAAAGAAGGTAAAAAGGAAAGAGAAAGCACAACAAATCAAGGGAGATATTGCTGTTTGCATTCTAATTCTTTTTAAAAGCATGTTGCCAAAATATTCATAAATAATCATGAATCGTATTTATCTATTTTTATACAAACTGATGGTTTTGGTCAACTGATGGGTATTAAGCAGTCCCTGATTTTTTTGAGCTACTCAAAAGGCATTGGCCATACTGTTTGCTGTTACTTAGTGCATAGGAAACTAACTGAGATTCAACAATGAGGTAAGCTTTTCCTGCTTTGGGATATGGTTAAAAAGAAGAGCCAAGTCGTTCTGAATAGGATGAAGTTTAGAGAACTCGGATTTAAGGAGACTGGAAAGGAAGAAATGGCAGCAGTCAGGGTGAGATGACTGAAAGCATGAATAAGTTTTGGCAGAGGAGTTGTCTGATGCAGTTGAGGAGATAGTAAGCAGGCTGACAGAACAGGGGGAGGTGGAATATTTAACTCCCTTAGCAGCTTTTATGTAACTTAATATTCATTTACTCAAAGATGTAATGTTTGTTCCTAATGCCTTGCATTTTATCCTTTAGTTTATTTATGTTGTTTTTTGAGAGTTGCACAAAAGCGTACAAGTATAACAATAACAGCAACATTACAGTGGACAAGTACAGCGAAATCAAACAAACCCAGTGAAAATGAAGGAACTGTAGAGGAAAAAAGAAAATCAATAAAAATAGGGAGAAGAAAAAGTAAGTGGAGGGGGGAGAAGAAAAGATAAAAGAAATGGCAATCTGAAATCTCCCATTCTGTAATACAATTGCAGGCAGTAAGTTCGTCCTCATGTAAATTATTTTTTTCCCCTAATTCAAAATACTTGCCTAGAATATTTTCTAGAACTAGTGTGTATCACGCCAGACAAATAATAATAATAATCAGAGCTCAGGCTCAGAATTGCTACACAGCAAAGTGACATTCCCTGATATGACCATTAGCATCTGCTCCATCACACCGCTGAAATCTCCCTCCATCCTTTGAATGGGAGTCCTGCAGGAAAACTGGGTGGTTAATGCACCAGGAGGCATTTGCTGCTACCTGGGGTCAGAGCTGCAATGGTTTATCAGTGATTGTATGACTCAATAATTGCAAATGTGTTGTAATTAGTTTGTCTCATTCCATGCTTTTATTTATATTTATTATTATTATTTATTATTATGGTACTACCTTATAGCCTTAGTCAGGGCCCAAAATTTGGTCTGTGTTTAATTTAATTTACAAAAGTCAAATCAAGAGATGATGAAATTTAAACTCCAACTGTTGCAGCCAAAATCTAGGAGACTCATAGAAATGTAGGGTTGGAAGGGACATAGATCATCAAGTCCAGCCCCCTGCGCTGAGGTAGGAGCAAGTAAACCTAGACCATCCTGACAGGTGTTTGTCCAGCCTGTTCTTAAAAACCTCCAATGATGGGGATTCCACGACCTCCCATGGAAACCTAGTCCAGTGCTTAACTACCCTTATAGTTAGAAAGTTTTTCATACTGTATAACCTAAATCTCTCTTGCTGCAGATTAAGCCCTTTACTACTGAAGTGGATCATTTTCATGTTTCCTAAGTGACATTTTTGTATTGAATTAGTAGTTGTAAATCCCAGTTTTATATGATACAATATGATGGCGAATCAGTGATAGTGTCTAAAATCTGTATGTATCAGATACACCAAAATCACTGAAAGCTGCCACAGAATCCATGGTTATATTAGTTTCCCATTTATTTAGGAACTTTGGCAGACACAACAATTAGCAGTCATCTTAAATTGTTTCTGATTAGTTTGGCACTTCTCTGCCATAGTATGAGTCCTATTGGCTGCAAAAGCTCTGTGGAGAAGAACTAATCAACTGTGAACTCCCCTGTGGCTGTGACCTCTGTCAACAAGCTGTTTATGATTTCCAGAGTGGATTTAAATTAAGGACCAGTTATTCCTAGGGTTCCTCTGCTGTGAGATGTGGCAGGATTGCAATCCAAGTTAAAAAAAAATCACTATGTGACGGGAAGGAGTAAATGCATCTTTGTTTTATTAGGGTTCTCTCAGATCATCACCTCATGCAGCCTATACCAGAATCACCTCACTAGGATCAAAGCACAACAAAATTGCCAGATTTCCTGCCTAAACAACATATAAATATTTGTAACAAGCATTCTTTTATTTCCTTTTTTCTTTTTATAGAAAGTGCATTTGTGTAAAATTATGCTTCTTTTTTACCGAGAAAGGGAGAAAGCCTCTAAGGGTACGTCTATACTTACCTCCGGGTTCGGCGGTAAGCAGTTGATCTTCTGGGATCGATTTATCGTGTCTTGTCTAGACACAATAAATAAATCCCGGAAGTGCTCGCCGTCGACACCGGTACTCCTGCTCTGCGAGAGGAGTACGCGCAGTCGACGGGGGAGCCTGCCTGCTGTGTCTGGACCCGGCGGTAAGTACCTTGTATTTCGAACTAAGGTACTTCGACTTTAGCTACATTATTCACGTAGCTGAAGTTGCATATCTTAGTTCGAACTTGGGGGTTAGTGTGGACCAGCCCTTTGGTGTGCTTATTACTTTTCTAAATAGTATATCTTGCACAAAACAGCAGAGGTCACTGTTCTCATTATAAAAAAGCATTGAAGGCTGTATGATACACTAGCAGTTTTGCAGTCCTTGATTTCTTAATAACAGAATATAAATAGTACACCCCAGACACAATCATTTTCCTCCCTGTAGAGTTGTGGGTGAAGTCATAATAACAGTCTAAAGCCAGATGTTTCCCTGAATGGCTATCCTAGAGGAGATACATCATACTATTATAAAATGAAGGCTGCCTAAAACAGAATTAATGACAGTCATCATTTTAACAGGTCCGTATCTTTTTTCCCATTCCGCCTCCTTTCCTATTCTCATGGGAATTTGTGTTAGAGATGCAGTCTCTTTAAACTCATAAAAGATCTTTAAGAAGTAATATCTTTCTTTGAAGTATGATAAAAGTGCATATTTACTTATTTAGCATGCAAGTAAAAGATGTCTTATTTTCTCTCTGCCCTGTAAATTTGGCTTGGGATCAGAGAATCAAGCTTAGTTCTGTATGAGTTGTGTATCTTCACTGATGACTGACTATAAAGATACTTCAGATCCACTGCTGCCTTAATTTACCTCTGTACAAACCTATTGTTCCCAAATTATGCCTGAATTTCACCTGTGCCATCCACTGATGATAATAGGGTTGCACTTGCATAACAGAGGACTGAATTTAAAGGCAGGGGTTTGCAGAGATGGCTGTGCAGTTGGAACTTAGGGAACAATTCTGTTGCTAGTCATGTAAGAACTCAGTTTACTCTGCCAGAGGTATGTTGGATCTGGAGGGCTGCCAGTAGTAAAAACATACTTTTTGTCACTGAAGTGAACAGATAAAACTGAATCCATACATGGAGCAGATTGACAGAGTAAGAAGAACCAATTTTTATATTGTCCCTTTTCAAAGTGAACCACTCTTTAAATCATGTTAACTGGATTCCCAGTTTTAAAAGAGCTGTGGAGCATACTGAACCTAAGGTTACATCTGCACTGCACACCACTGGCAACAGTATGTAGTGTACGTGTAGCTGCACACCACAGTGAAAAGCAGGCTGTGTCCACACAGTGGTGTGTAGCTACTTGTGTCAGTGAAAGGCTCTGGCAGAGAGACAGCAGCAGCTCCCCAGTGCCAGAGCCTTTCACCGCAGCAAAGAAAGGCTCTGCCAAGGAGGAGGCATTGCAGAAAGGCTGCCTCCCTGCTACCAGACCCTCTTCATATTGCCAGACCCTTTCCCTGTGGCCAGGGAAGGGTTCCAGCAGGGGGGAGTTGCCAGAGAGTTTCCTTGTGATGGGGGAAGATCTCCAACAGTGGGGAGCTGACAAAGTCTTTCCCCACTTCCTTTCTCCCTGCCAGAGCCTTTCCCCTGTAGGGGAAATGCTCCAGAAATGGGTAGCTGATGGAGCCTTCCCCTTCCACCAGAATCTTTTCCTGCAGCGGGGAAGGGCGGCAGTGGTGGGGAGCTTGCAGAGCCTTTCCTCCAAGCTGGAGCCTTTCCCTGCTGAGGGAGTCTTTTCCTAGAGGAGAGAGGCTCTGGTAGCAGGACACTACACTGCTGATAGTAGCAGTTAGACAGAGAGGCTTGGCTTGGGCAGATAGAGGAGGTATAGTGTATGTGCTCACATATTTACCCACACCCTTCAGGAATGTCTTTACTCTACTTGCCTAAGCTGTATCTCACCAGCTATACTGCTATTTATATCCATGCCAGGTGGACTGTGCAGATATGTACTCTACTCACTGCCAAAAGATGCGTGCAATGTAGATGTACCCTAAGGCTAAGTCTTCATTGCAGAAAAGGTGGGGGCTTTTACAGTGGTATAACTAATCACAAGGTAGCTAAGTAACATCAAAACTATCCCTGCACTTGGTTAACCTCACCATATTTACCTCATAGTAAAATGACAGTGCCTTGTCTCCAGTAGAATTTTGCAGAGGGATCGCTAATTATCCCATAGTAAAGTTATCCTGGAGTAAAGTTAGTTATTGAGGAATCCTAATGGCAGTGTTTATACTAAAGCTCTAAACTATCCCTTGTGCAGTCAACATTAATAGCACCAAATGCAGTGGAGAGAGCCTTAAAATAGAGAGGAGGAAAGGGTGGGAAATTCAGACTGAAAATATTATCTAAATATAGGGAATACTTAATATTTATTAGGTTTTCAAGGAGTTTCTAATCACTCTTCTTACATGGGTAGCACAACTTTATAGTATGTACTTCAATATTCCAGAATATGTTTTCATGTCTGTGTTGCAGACATACTTAAATTAAACCAGATCTGAGCACAGTTTAAAAGCACATTTTAAATGCCACTTTTTCACATAGTTAGGTAGGAAGAGATTTCACTTTCCAGCTAATTTTTGGCCTAACTGTAGCAAGTTTAGAATTGAACAGCAGAGGGCAGAATTGTTTTGAATACCAAAACTAGATGCAAATCTTTAAAAAAAAGATACTTAGAGATAAAATACAGGCACTTATGGAACTATGTTTTGTTTCCATCAGAAAAGCGATAGAAGCTTTTAAAACTCCATTTTGTATCATTAAATAGAGGTCTCTGCTTTATAGAAATTCTGTAATTTAAATCCAAAATTGTTTAATGGGCTAAAAGTCAAGAATGCCATTACTTATATTGATATCTTTGTTTTATTTATTTTAACTAATAGAGTTATGTTGACTTTGGGGAATGCAAAAAATGTGGTAGTAACTTCTGTTTAAATTTAGAATAATTGAATTACTTAGCATATCTATCCAGAGTAACAGTATAGTAAGTATAATACCACAAAAGGATAACAAGGCAAAAATGTGTTCTTGCGTGAAGATATATGTCTGCGTCCAGTAAACGTTGGGGCTGTATAAATATACCAGCTGCTATGTAGCTCTATGGTCAGATTGGTTTGAACATCCCTTCATAGGCAAAGTTAAATGTGGCTGGAATCATAGCACTGTACCTGAAATGGGTACTGCCTAGCTTTGACCTCAGGCACTGGGAGATAGTTGAACCTTTTAATGTGGTTCCCCTGAATTACAATGGTGTTGTAATGGTTCCATAATCACATGCCGTTGGGGGATCCCATAGATGATGATCCAGGATTTTTGTGTGACTTCCCACCATAATTAAAAGCCCATGTTCTTAAAGCCCGTGTTCTTGTCAGGGCATGTAGGAGACACTGTGCCTGCAGAGGCAGGGAATTCTGCCTCTGCTGCATGCTACGTCTCACCTCCCAGCAAATGGAAGCCCTTCCATGTTGACTCTCCAGTGTTTCAGCACCACACAAATGGAGGTGGCTGGGGTGTAAGCAAGGAAGTTCCTCTAGATTCTTCCCCTCAAAATCATGTCAGACAAGATCAAAACAGTCCAAGATCAGGTCACCCATTTTCAGTGGGATTGTGGTAGCAGTCACAGTAGGTGGAGTGTGGAAGCTCAGTTCCTGCAGGAGACATGGTGACCAGTAATCAGTAGAACTGGACAGCATACCAGAAGCACCCACACTCAAGCTTCTTGATTTTCAAGGATCCAATAGCTAAAAGAAGAGCAGAAACTCATTTTCTTCCTTGAAACATGAGTTAAACCTCACCGCCACAAGGAAAATGAGTAAGCAAATCTGCAGGTTGTTATTAGGGGTAGTTTTATAACAGACCTCTGCGTCACAGGAGCCTTCAGTCAAGGGACAGCAAAATGGCAGTAAACCTAAGAGCACAAAGAGTTATTTGTTCATCTTCTCCCGCTCCTCCCCCTCCCCTCATATGGTGTGAAATCTCAGGGGCTGTCTGTAGTTGCAAGATTTAATACCCAAATGGCACAATGTGGGTAAAGCTTAGGGAAGAAAATTAAACCACTTAGTTCAGCTAACATCTCCAATATTCAAGTATAAAATTATGTGTATTTCTTGGAGAAAAACATTTATAGAAATGGCTTCTAAAATAGAAAGTTCTGTTGGCATAGTTTTGAAATAATTATCATTGTTTCACCTCAGTCCCTCTACATGGGTAAGATTGCTGTGCAATCTGGTTGTTATTATTGTGTTCGTGTTGTATACACACTCTTGATATTAGATAATGTTTTCACCCCTCAGCTCAGAACTCAGGTCTTTGAACATTTTAAATGTGAAGGACTGGCAGAAGTCAATTAATGAGAAACACACACGGATTTCTGATTTTAACAATGACACGTTTCTAGATTTCAGAAAGCCAGATATATTTTGAAACATCACTGGGCCATGAACTCTCCTCTGGAAAAACCTGTGTGTGTGTTTGGGCCATGAACTCTCCTCTGGAAAAACCTGTGTGTGTGTTTGGTGGAGAAGGACAGAAGAATCTTTGCAAAAAACTCTTCAGAGTGTCCTCCTAGAGCATCCCTCAGGGAAGTAGGGTTTGGGATGTGGAGAGCGCTGAGCAGTTTAGCCTCCAAATTTGCAGAGCCCAGATAAATGTAAAGAATGGAGCTTCTTAACCCCTGGCTTCTGGAGCCTTTCCAATGAAGGCCTGACCATCTGAGATGATCAGGAGCAGTGGGGCCCTCAGTGGTAACACTGATCCCAGAGACTATGTCAATACTGCACACTAAGCCCCGGCTCTGACTCAGGTTTGAACCCAAGCGCCACTTGTGTCCACACACAAATCAGTCTGACTTGGGTCAGCAAATGCTCAGAACCTGGATCCTAGGACTCTGCTATAGGATTATTACATTCTGAGGGGGCAAACCAGACCAGTAAGGGCCGGGGCTGTGTTGCCACTTGCCCTGGAACCCTGGATGCCTCCTTACAATGCTTTGCTGCTATAGCTCCTGGCTTGGGACGCTCACCATCAGCCTTCAAGCAGGCAGGTTACACCCTGAGCATCTGTGTGTTAGACAGTTCTGGTTCAGCAGCTCTCACCCCAGCAGCCTGTCTACAGCCCCACTCTGGCTTCCACCAGCCTTGGTTACAACTAGCTGGTCAGTCCTGAATCTCCCCAGAACCATGTGCCCTGAAGTGTCCAGCCCTCACCTGGACAGTTCAGAAAAATAATAAGTTTTGTTGCTGGTTTAAAGAGAAAAAATACAGCACATCTTATTCACTTAATTGGGGTGAATACACTCTTCCTTTGAAACAGCACTGAGCTTGTTTATAGTAAAAATAAAACAACTTTATTAGCAATAGGACATAGGTTAAGTGATGCCAAGTAAAAAAAATAAAAATAGAGATGGTTGCAAGCAAATAAAAGTGAAAACACGCATCTAAAAGTCTAAAACTTGATCTAGCAAGGTACAGACTTTGTTCAAGATGATTTCTCTCACCAGTCTTCCTTCTTCCCAGTAATGGCTGACTTTCCTCAGACAGGATCTTGCACAGAATACAAGGTGCTGGCTTCCCTTGTCTTCTTAGGTGAAGGATCTTTGCATAAGCAGGTTTCTTGCCTATATTCAGTTCCAGAGACTTCACCTCCCCCTGCCTTGGTTGAAGGACCCATCTTTCTCAGCTTGCAAGAGTTCTGTTCCCTTGGGTCTGTCTAGTGTTGAATGCCAAAGGTGGCTTCTGTCTTTGCTTGTATCTTCCAGAACTGTATGACTTTGTTTCAAGAGGCAGGATGACCTAATGCTTTTTTCCTCCGTCTTGTGGGCTTCCCATCCCCCTGTATGTAAATAGGGCTTCCATTGTTTCTGATCACACCTTGCTTAATTTCACTGGAGACAAGTAAACAGCTGTGTAGAAGAGACCTGCTTCTCCATTCAGTTTGTCATAGACTGTAAAGCATAGTATTAATGAGTATCCATAATTCCTTATGTAATGTTAATACATACAGTTCACAATTATATTAATCACCAATGTCATAAGCTTTGATAAAAGACCTCGCTCAATGCACTTTTATAGTACAGAAATATTGTATATAATCAGTTGATTCGGTTGCTTATCACTTGAGCTTCAGCCTCCGTGGCTTTATAGACTAGTAAATCTTTGCAATATATTATTTGAAAATTAAAACCCAGTTCATGCTCCTCTTCCTTGCTGGGTGTAGACACCAGGCTGTCTTCTCCCACCCTTATTAGCTTGATAGCTTTGTTTACCTAATATGTAAATGGACATTCATTGTCTCTGCCTGATGACCCAGCTGGTTAGAGAAGCAAACACATTCTTTTATCTAGGGCAGTAAACTCATTTTAGTCATAGTTCCAGCATATATTTATTAACTCTTTAAATTAAATAAATAAATTAATTTAATTAATGGAGATATCCTATCTCCTAGAACTGGAAGGGGCCTTGAAAGGTCATCAAGTCCAGCCCCCTGCCTTCCCTAGCAGGACCAAGTACTGATTTTGCCCCAGATCCCTAAGTGGCCCCCTCAAGGATTGAACTCACAACCATGGGTTTAGCAGGCCAATGCTCAAACCACTGAGCTCATAGCCTGGGCATATATCATGCAAGAATATTAATGATCAGTGAGTTATTAGTTTTCCAGTGACATATTACATGTCACGTTTTAGATACAGTTTACTGTATAACCATAGTGAGCTGGGGTACACTGAGTTGGCCAGGCCAGCTGAAACTCATTATCTGATACCAGTGAGCTCCTTGCCCTCTGGCACTGGGATGCTCTTCGGGTCACACCTCCCCCCTTACAAAGCTGCAGCAGGGTCAGCCACTGGCTGTCCCAGAGAGAGCAGATCAGAGCCCTCTTTCCTGGACAGGGCATCTGCCAGTGTATTTTCTTTCCCCTTTATGTAGAAGGAACCTGTTTTGTCACCTTTGTCCATTTACAATCTCCAGGCCATAATACCAGTGAATATCCATAATTTCAATTACTGAGTTGTTACATAAACATTTCCCAGTAACATTAATGAACAGAGTATTGTTAGATTTCAAATGATACATGTCACCTTTTAAATAAATATCAGGACACCCATGTGTGAGGTGGAGTGAGTGTGTCAGGCCTGACAAGAGTTGCTGACACAGAGCAGTGAATTGCAAATGGGCTTCTGTGCCACAGGGCCTGAGTCACAGCCCAAGTCTTGTTGTGATTTGGGTCCAAGCCCTGACATTTTGCAGTGTGGACTCAGCTCAAGCCACAGACCCGCATCAGAAGTGCAGCATGGATGCGTTAGCACAGCTGTGAGACGCGCTCCAGCAACTGTAAGCCCAGGTTTACAATGTAGTGTGGACGCTCAAGCACAGGCCTGGAAACACCACAGACCCGGTTTAGAACAAGTGTATATATACCCTTATAAGCTGTACTGTCATTTGCTACCCATGCTAGGGTTACCATATCTCATAAATAAAAAAAGAGGACCCTCCACGGGCCATGGCCCCGCCCCTTTCCCCACCCCTAGTCCCGCCCCAACTCCGCCCCTTCCCCCACCCTAACTCCGCCCCCTCCTCCCTCCCACTCCCAGCCAGGGGG